>NC_037670.1:87436147-87677840 GCF_003255815.1 Theropithecus gelada
GCTTTATTTTGAAGATAATGTTTCATGGTATTTTAAGCTCATTTTTTTCTTTTTATTAAGCATTTTTTTTTGTTTTTTTTTTTTTTTTTTTTTTTTTTTGATTTGGATAGTCATTCACTGATCTCAGGGTTGGAACATTAATTGGCAAGCTATTTTCTGCTTTCACATTTTTCTGAAAGACGTGTAACTGATGCTAGAATATCAATATTACCTCTGTCCTTAAATTGGATATTATTTGCTTTCTAATGCCAAAAACTGGGGGTACCTTGAGCAAAAGAGTCATTTTCAAAAGCCTCACCTCCTCTAAAGGGCAAGAAGAGTAAATGGGAAAAGTGCAATTTGACAAGGAAAGTCACCAATGTTTTTAAAAGGTCTCCCTCATTAATATCACGTTTTGTTCCTTTGCACGATTCAAACAAAATTACTGCTCTTTGGGGACCTCCCCAAGCGTGAAAAGCCATAACAATATTCTAGATCAACTAAAACTGGAGATATAAGAGTCGATTAAGATTAATTTTCTAATTTAAAAATTATTTTGGTGGGATGGGAAAGGGCATTTCAGTCCTGTCACCTCAGCCCACACCCAGGCCCCATGCACGACCAATCTGATTGTGGTAGTGCGCCCCTGCCATGTGGGTTTATATCAGCTCCAGGGAGATAGCGTGGAGCAGGGCATGGGGTGCAAATTGCCCTGCCACCCTTTTCCACCCTCTGGTTACATTATCCTCCAGAGCAAAGATGAAAATTGTCAGTGAGTACCAATCCTATCTACCCCTTCGCTTCAGTCCTCCTTTGAGAAGACCTACTTGTCCTCTGACAAACAGAGCAGCAAGAAACATCTGCAGTTCAAAAGAAACACATAAACAACCACACTCCCCAGATGAAAGGTCAATAGACTTCCTGATACAGGAGACCTTTTCCCCTTGCATGGCGTCTGGTTGCATTTGCACGCCACACTTGGAAACCCGATATTTCTTCTGCAGCCCTTGCCACCATATTCCGCCCCTCTTGTGCAGAACATTGGCGAGATGGCTCACAATTCTGACCCAAGGGGGCTCTCTGTTGACCCTGGCACAGGAGGCGGCTGCCCCAGACACAAAGCAGGCCGTTCCCTGGGCTTCCCTTTGCAAAGCCCAAGAGAAAGATGCAAAGGACGACAGTTGCATTGCTGGCTCATTCTTGACAAATGGGCCTGTCACTCCTCCTATTGATTAGCAATATTATGACATTTCCCTTCAAAAACACAGATGTGGCATGACTGGTGACAAGGCCGTGGCTCCAGGTGGAAAATCAGGTTTGCCATTGTTTGTGCTTCCCCTTCTGCATCTGTTCAGATTCCAAGAGATTAAAAACCCACGTTCTGATACCATTTAAAAGATTTCATTTGAAGAAGTGAAAGTTTGGATACTCTTTAAAAATACACATTAATTAGCCATCACTGTAACCATGGAGGAGGAAGCACATGGCAAATCTGTCCAGGACACCACAGAAGGCAAAGAGATGTCCCAGATCCCTGTATCCTTAGAATGTGGGACCCTTCCTCTGTGTTGGCAGAGCTACTCTTCAAGTCTCCCGACTACGTATGAAGTTGGTGCAAAAGTAACTGTGATTTTGCCATGACTTGTGATTGGTGCACCAACCTTGTACCAGTCAAGCCATGGAGGGACCTGTCGTTTTTGTCCCCTTGCAGGAAATGCATGAAGGGAACTGGCAAATTAGTGACTCATGCCTTCTCACCTCCCAAAGTGTTGGTAATCTTCCCATCCTGGCCCTATGGGGCTGATGGTGTATTCAGGAGAGAATTGCACCTAATTTCACTTTCTTTCCTTTCAACAAAGCATTCACATGATAACCTGTGCAAACTTTAATTTGTGAAGCTTCTATGGGGCATTTTCTCCCAACCTGTTCTCAACATCTAGTCCCACGTCAAAGGGAAAAAAAAGGGGGTTCTGAATAGCAGCCCATTTAAGTAAAAAAGGAAAAGTGCATCTTGCAGTCCAACATATGGTACATTTTGAGGTAAATTACAGGTAATTCATGAACATTTCCAGCAGGGAGATTGCCATCGTGGGACTCTTGTATATCCATTACGTTCTATTCTCATGTTTGTGGTTAAAGGAATCTCTGAAGCCTTTGAAGCAGAAAAAGCAACACTCTCTCTGCACCATTTTGTCCAGCTGAGGAAAGTTATTACCCTGCTAACACACGGGACTGATCCAGCAACTTGATTTCAGCAAAGCTGATGGAAAGCAGGCTGTGAGGGGGATGTGTAGCACGGGTTTTACTGCGCAAACTATCTGGGGGCTGGCAGGCGCAACAGTTAAATAGGAAAATGAAATTTGAGCAAACTAGAAACAGTCAGGCTGACACTATTGGATGAAAGAGAAAAGAAAAGAGGAGGTCACTTGGGGGATGGGGAGAAGAAACAAAAGGAAGAAAAATACTGCCTGTTAGCCCTGGGGGTTGGTGATGGAAATTAATATGAGCTAAATGGGATGTGACCAATTTGTAAGGCATTTGTTTCTCTCTGTGAGATGGGAGATCTCCATCCCAGGCAGTCAGAACTCACTTTAGGCTGCCCCACGGCCAGTCTCTATAACGAGGTTGACCACCTTGCTTGAACATAGAACCCCTCACAGCTCCCATTACATCCCAAGCCTGACAGCCTTGTAAATTTCCTCCTGTGACACGAAGGTCCTTTCTCCTTGGGACAAAACCTACGTGTTGGGTCCTGGCCTGCTGGGAAAGATGAAGAGGAGGGGGCGTAGCGGGGAAGAAAGGACAAAACAAGCACCCTCGGCCTATTTGGCCACTCCAGATTGTTTGAGCAGCCTTTGTGTCTGGACCGCCAACAAGAATTAGCAAGAATTACGCAACTTCCAACTTCACATCAAAGAGCTTCTGGAAGAACTCTGCAAGCTCTGAAGCTGAACTGACCTGTGCCTCCCCTATCCTCATCCTAAATCAAGCTTTTATCTGACTTCCCATCGAAACTGATGCTAAGTGTCCCTGACACACACATCCTCCAAATAATTTGAACTTGATCTGAGGATTTCAGCCTTCTTGACTTGAAAAAAAAAAAAAAAAAGAAAAGAAAGAAAGAAAGAAATTGCCTATGATTTGCTTGGCAGCCATCCACCTCAGCATAGGCCATTGTGGTCAGTGATGTTGATGTTCATGAAGAGCAGTTGCCATGGCAACACAGAGTTCAAAGCAAGGGCCTGCATGGTGTCAGAATAGGGGAGAGTGACAATGTAATGAAGGCTTGTGTCTCCTCTTCTCAGGGAGGGACAGGTGCTGGCCAAGTGATGGGGGTTGGGGGTGGGGGTGGCAATACACAAAACGCACTATTATAGTTATGTGTGAACTATGCGTTTATTTGGCATTTTGAGGATCTACTAGCTTATTAGGAAGTGTGCATGATGAAGAATTTGAAGACTGCATCCTAGCCTCTGTAGTTAAGCAATTGAGTGACTTCAACCTTGTTGTGCACTGGTTTCCTTATCTTTAAAATGAGGGGGTTTAATAAAATTGAGCATCTTTTCAATTGCTAAAAGGTTACGATTCAATTACTCTAGGAAATCTGGGGAACTTTCTGGATCCATCAGGTGGTATTCTGATGCAGATCACATTCTGTTCATCAAGGTCGTTCATGATGGAGAAATGGTTGGATAGCTGCTGATATTGGGCCTTAGACATTCATGGAACAGCATGTTTATTGAGCACCTAGTTGGCTCTGGGCACTGTTCAAGGTGCTGAGAGGATAAAGAAGACCAAGCCCCTGTTCTCAAGTAAAGCACATTCTGGAAGGAGAGACAAACATTATACAGATAAATACACAATGGATCGTATAATGATGACTGGAGAAAGGACGCTAAGCTGAATACAGCATGTAACTAGGGCATCCCAGCCAGTCCAAGTGGTCTAGGCAGGTGGGGGAGTGTCAGGAGGGCTTCTGGAAAGAGTAGTTTACAGGTTAAATCTGAAGGATGAGTAGGAGTTAATTAGACACAAGGAGAAAGAAGAAGAACTTGCAGACAGAGGGGAAGGCGTGTGAGGCTTGGAAGTGGGAAGGAACTCAGATGGGCTTTGCAGTGTGACTGGGGAGGTAGATGAGGCCCAGTCCTGCTGGGGCATAAAGGCCATGTTCAGCTGTTTGGTTTTACCTAAGGACAACAAAAGGTCATTGAAGGTTTATGAACAGGATTAGCTACTCAGATTTGCATTTTTAAAAGATCACTGTGGCTACATCATGGAAAACAATGGCAATTTTGGGGAGGAGGTGTGGGGCTGGATTTCAGAGATGAGAACATCCTTAAGATGATTGTAAATAATTCAAGAATCAAATTTCTTTTTTATTCCAGATTACCTATTTTGATAGTACGAGGCAATTCAAAACATAATTTCACAATCTTTTCTCCCTTGCCTTGCCTGGGTAGACACATCCTGTAATGACTTTCTTGAACCCCAGTTGGCTGAAACTGCCAGGGGAATTTGTGTGACCAGTGGTGAATTGTTATTGATCTATTATTCTTCCAGTATACCTCTGCTGGCCTGTCAACATTTCCTATTTCAAGCAGGGTGGGGGCAGGGGGAAAGTCGATATGAAATATTCACTTTAAGTTCCAAAATTTTTCCTCCTAAAATTCAGAAATATTCACATAACTATCCATGGAGAGTATGCAGTAGCAGATCTACTTTAAAACTGAATTAATCTCAGCTTTAAAAATGCAAAACATTATGCTTGTAAAGAGCTACTTTTACACCAATGCTTATTAAGGGCTTGAGGCTAGCAGATTGCCCATTGAGGGGAGAAGTTCTGAGCAGCCACGTTTTCAGAGTGAGAACAACTCGAGTCAGCTAGGAAGATCATTTTGGGATGCCTGGGAGAGAGTCAACCCAGTGGATGGATAACACAGAAGACCCTGGCCACTGTTTTTTTTTAATTAAAATGTATTGTGTTTTTTGCTAATTTCTATGCCCCAAGCTAAATGCTTTAAGCTTCTTGTTTAATCCTCAGGACAACCTGATGAGTAGGCACTATGATTATCCCCACTTAACAGATGATGAGAGGAAGAATCCAAACATTTAATTTCTCTGCCCAGCATGGTCACCTTCTGGGGCCTCATGTGCTCCTTCTTCATTCTACTGTCCAACGGATGCCACAGGAGGGAAATGAACGGGAAACGCTCAAAGAAGAGAGCCTCATGCTCTCCCTCTGATCTCACGCACCCTCCTCTCTCATTCCTACCTCTCTCTTTCCCACTCCTAGAGGGAGACTGCAGGGGAAGATTTATGAGCAAGGAAAAGCTCTCTAACCCCCTTATAAACTTTATGAGCCATGTGGACAAGTATAAATCAGATAGAAACATGATGTCCAGGGCCAGAGTTCTGTAAATAGTGATATCACTGAGGAAAATCTCCACGAGAATTTGGTTCCCGGGAGAGAGCAGAGGAGGGTTCTGAAAACAGCGTGTGAAGAATGATGAAAGCCACTTTGAAGTGAGGCCCAGGGCCTGTGGTGTTTTCAGCAGCTTCCCCCCACAGCCCTTGGAATTTTAGCTGCAATAAAAAGACACCAAAAGAAAACAGCTGGTCAGATTTGTTCAAGTAGAAGCAATGTGTGGCCCTGCAGAGAGCACATGATGGAGGAAAGCAGGTGTGAGGAAGAAGAAGACAGAAGGGTGGCCTTCACCATGAGTTTCTTAGGCCCCCAAGGTTACACCATATACATATCAAATGCTGGGCAGGTTACGAGATACGTCTACTAAATTCTCTCTGTGGGTCCGCACCAGTCCTGTTAGGTAACTCAGGAAGTATGAGCATATCCATTTAATGGGTGAGGAAACTCGAGGGTTGCCTTTGTGAAACAGTCAAGGGAAAACCAGAGCAGGGTTGCTTTGCCCAGGCACAGTCCACTGGTGACAAGGATGAGAGGAAGGACAGGCTGGAGATCCAAGCCCAGTTCTACCTCTGCCTGAGAGTTTCCTCATTGGTGTTCACCCACAAGAAAGTTCTGTGAGAGTTGGTCGCTGAGGGTCTGACACCTGGGGAAACACTGGGGAGCATTCTTATTAATGGATTCTATCACCTTTACTGGGTTCAGGGGCACTTCAGTGAGAATCCTGCTGCAATAGTGCCATTAAGGTGGATAGTAACCAGCCTCCAAGGTCTCTACTCTTTCACATCCATACCCATTGCAGGCGCTCTCACACTGTACCAGGTTGCTCTGTTTGATCAATAGAAGGTGGTAAAAAGGGAGGCATGTCACTTCTGGGACATCTACATCCAGGGCTCTCTCTCTAATCACTCACTCTATGGAGAGTGAGCTTGCATGTTGTGAGGTCAGTTGGGCAGTCTATCAAGAGGCTGCCATGGTGAGGAACTGAGTTCTCCAGTCAATAGACAGTGAAGAGTGAATACCTTCCAACAGCCACATGAATGGGCTCTGGAGCAGATGCTTCTCCAGGCAGACCCTCAGATGACTGCAGCCCCAGCTGACAGGACAATGTGAACCTCATGGGACACTGTGAGCCAGAACCACCTGGCCAAGTTGCTCCCAGATTTCTCACTCACAGACACTGTGTAATCATAAAGGTTTGTTTTTTTTACCCGGTTAAGTTTTGGAGTAATTTGTTACACACTGATAGACAACTAACACCTGGTATATGCCACTGCTCTTCTGCTCTGAGGCATTAAGGACAAATCACAGAGGATGAAGATTGTTATCATTTTTAATACTTTGTCACTCTTCATCAAAGAAAGATGCTTGACAAAAAGCCCAACATTGTAAAGAGTGCCACAAAAGAAATGCTTTTCATATATAGATATATAGATGATATTATCAATGGGACTAAACAGGAATTCTGCTAACAGCTGGAGATACACACAGCCAAAAGTGGAAGTACCATGATGATGGGAGCCAACCTAGAGGCCTGAGATGAACCTCAAGGATGAGTCAGGGAAGAAAAGGCAGGTATGGAAGCGAGCAAAAGCAACAAGAAAAGCAATAACAGAGTATACAAGAAGAACAAGAAGGGCTTCAACATGACTAAAGCAAAGCAGAAAAAACTTGAGATGAAGCTGGTGTGTCAAGGGAACACCAGCTTGGACTAAAGGACACAGGAGAGAGTAGTCACTCAGCTAAATCAGTCACTGCAAGAAAATCAGATTGATCGACACAGTCAATATAGAGCTGTGCTGTCTGATATGATAGTCACCTGCCACATATAGCTATTTAAATTTAAATCAATCAAAATCCAGTAGTATTTAAAATGTAGCTCTTCAGTTGTGTTGGCTACATTCAAGTGCTCAATAGCCACATGTGGCTGATGGCTACCATATTGGATGGTACAGGTATAGAAAATTCCCATTATCACAGAAAGTTCTGTTGGATAGATTTCATATATAGTAGTTACTAGATAATATCACAAGTATATATTGCAATTTTGAGACAAGGTGTGTAACAGATCTGCAAGTATCAGGTTGATAATCTCCAATGTGACTGTAAGTATGCAAATGCTGCCTGGACATCTATGCTTAGATTAAACCTCTGGCATGTGATTGCAATGTGATTTTGCACTTTTAGGCATGGAGTGTCTTAAAGGTAATCAGCTGCATGATAATAACTATATAAATGTGCTTAATGTTGTAGTTCTTTGTATATTGGTAAATGTCACAAAAAATCCATCTGTGGTATTTTTGTTCTCCACTGAAATCCTGTATTTCACAGAGCAGTAGTGTTCTATGGAACACAATTGGAGAAACTTTTATAGGCTATGAGGAATTTAAAGAGGAGAGTGATATGACCAGCTTCACATCTTAATATCTTTTGTAAGAAACATTAAGCATGATGTTTTGAGGCAGGGGCTGATGAGAGGTAGGGGAGGGAAAAAATTAGCCTTTAGTCACAATTGTCCAGGAGACAAAAATTATCTCAGTTGTCCAGGAGCTTGAACTATTGTCACAATTGTCCAGGAGACTGAACTAGAGAGGGGCCCTGGGTGAGGTGCTAGAGATGCAAAAGATATCCTAGATGTGGTCCCTGCCCTGAAGTTATTCCCAGTCCCGTGGGATGCCACAGAGAAATTGACAGACATGTCACTGGCTAAAAGATACAGATCCTTGCCTCAAAAAACCATTTAAAGTACAAGACGAGGGTTCTGGAAACAATTCTCTCAGTCTCTAAACCTGTCTCATGCCTGAAAACTACTTCTTTAGAAGATTAATGTATTGGGTGGTGTTATATCCCCAGGATCCAGAAGGATATGTTATATCCTATATGTGTTATATCCCCAGGATCAGAAGGGATAGAAAGACAGCCTGTATAGACCCTGAAGTAGATGATGTGGGTATAATCCTGGCTCCACCAATTGTCAACTGTGTAATTTGGGCAAGTCACTTAATCTTTCTGTGCCTTGGCTTCCTCTTCTGTGAAACTGGACTATTAGTTGTACCCGGTTCATAGGGTTGTTGTGAGGTAGAATGAGTTTTATGCTAAGGGCTCAGAACAGTGTCTGATACACGATGAGTGCTATATGAATACTCTGTTATTCTTACATATTTTCACTCATAACACCTAAATGAGTAATAACCATATGTGACAGTCAGTTAATTCTAGGACATGAGGCCAATGGATTTGGATGAGTAACAGGAAACTGAGATTGTTTTGGGAGTGTGTGGAGTGTCTGCAATGGGCTTCTTAGCTTCAGATGATCAGATTGGTGGAAATGCTAGGAGGAGATAGGTGAGCTTTAGTGAAAGAGGTGAAAGCTTGGCAAAGAAAAATCTCCCCTGCTTTACAATGTTTGGTGACTCTGTCATGGGTGATTGAGGGCTGTCAAGATCATTGGCTTTAGAGTCAGTCCTGTCTCCACCTCTCGCCAGCTACGTGACCACTGTGAACCTCAGCTTCCTCGTCTGTAAAGAAGAGTGAATAGTACTTACATCCTCGAGTTATTGGGAGGGTCAAATAAAATAACTCAATGAAAGTTATTTATAGGCAGTAGGCATAGGCAACAATAAATGGTAGTTTTTTATGGTATTTTATCATAAGACATCGTTGATTATAAGACACAAACCAATCTCAGAAATGCTAACGTGTGAAAAAAAAAATGTGTCTCTAGCGTAAAAGATAGAATAGGAGTATAATGGAAAGAAGCTCACAGTTACTAAGTTCTTTCTATGTTTCTGGGCATTGTACCAAGAAACAAGATATATATAATTAATTTAATTATCAAAACAGCTCTACAAAGTATGTGACATTATTATCCCTGCTTTACAGCTAAGGAAACTGAGACTCAGAGAGTTTAAAGAGCCTGTTCCGAGTCATGCAGCTAGTTAAGTGCTAGAACCCCATCTGAAATTTTCTCTATCTTCTCCCGAGGGTTCATTTTGGCCACCTCCTCAGGCTGATCTGGGCATGATGAGGGAAGGCGCTGCAGATGAATGAGAGGGCCATATGGTTGACCCTTCACAAACTCTCTGAAAGCTCTGTTCTTAGCAAAGATCATGAACGTGTCCCCTTCCAACCTCTTCCTGAGGACAGAAGGAAGTGGGAGATTAGAGCATGGACCCATGCAGCAAGCTGGCTGCCCTGTGAAGGGGCAGGTCTCCCAGTGAGGGTCAGGCTGGAGCAAGATCTTCAGCCCCAGCAGAGGCTCCTCCGTGCAGGCTTCACCTGTGGTGATGGTCTCAAGAAGGGACAAGGCCACATCTTGTCCTCATGGTGTAACCAGGCTTTGGCTCCACAGAGGTTCACATTTGCAGAGGGCTTGGGGAATAGGAGATTGTGATTTTGATATGGAGGAAAAGTAATACTCCCTGTTTATCCCAACATTTGTTACGAATCTGGGAACTCACGAAAGGCAAATCCTGGTTTTGCATGGAAAGCAGGTACACAGGAGGGATGATGGCGAAGGGCATGCAGGGAGAGTAGACACCTGGATGCGAAGAAGAGGAAATGCAGGCATTCTTACTTACACCAGGAATTTCAGGGACTATGGGGATTGTGACAACAAAAATAAACAGAGGATAGAAGAGAACCTATTTGGCCACCCCTAGGAGATGAACCAGTTATTTAAAAGAAAAAACCCAGCCATTAAAGTCACATCATACATTAAATGACAGCCAACATATACATGCCAGATATTTCACTGAGCAATTCCCATGGATTAATTCACTTAATCCTTGTCAGAACCTAATAAGGTAGATGCCTACATTCTCTCCATTGTTCAAAGGGGAAAAAAACCTCAGGCTGAAAGAGATTAAGAAACTTTCTCAAGGTTGTGTGGATAGGACAAGGCAAAGCA
The DNA here is from genome assembly GCF_003255815.1 of Theropithecus gelada. Lineage (NCBI taxonomy): Eukaryota > Metazoa > Chordata > Mammalia > Primates > Cercopithecidae > Theropithecus > Theropithecus gelada. The sequence continues at coordinate 87,446,458 of NC_037670.1, forward strand.
TGGTTAAAATCCAGGTCTGGATGGTTCAAGTGCCTGCATTCCAGTCCCATTGCCAGAGTAGCCTCTGACACAACATTAACAGCATCTTAGGGGTAGGCAAAAGGGATTGATTGGGGGAGTTTTTTTTTTTTTTTTTTTTTTTTTTGAGACGGAGTCTTGCTCTGTCACCCAGGCTGGAGTCAGTGGTGCGATCTCAGCTCACTGCAACCTCCACCTCCCAGGTTTAAGCAATTCTCCTGCCTCAGCCTCACAAGTAGCTGGGACTACAGACGCCTGCCACCACGCCTGGCTAATTTTTTTGTATTTTTAGTAGAAACAGGGATTCACCATATTGGCCAGGCTGGTCTCAAACTCCTGACCTCGTGATCCACCCTCCTTGGCCTCCCAAAGCGCTGGGATTACGGGTGTGAGCCACCGCACCTAGCCTGGGAATTTTTAAATCTAATCTACATAAGGCAATGAAATGTCAAGCAGGTACTCTGGAATTGATGGCCCATTTGCCTCTGGGATGCAAAAATAAGATAAATAATTCTAATCACTTATTGAGAACTACGATCCATGGTCTGAATAGACATGTTACATACATAATCATATAGGATTTAATATAAATTAATTTAATAACAGCTTTATGAGGTACAGTGTTCCCACTTATCCACAACACTTGCAGTAGATGCCTGAAACTGTGGATAGTACTGAACCCTATATCTGCTGTTTTTTCCTATACAGACATATCTATGACAAAGATTAAGTTATAAATCAGGCACAGTAAGAAATTAGCAACAATAATAATAAAATAGAACAATTATAACAATATACTAAAATAAAAGTTATGTAGCTGTGGTGTCTCTCTCTCTCTGCTTCTCTCTCAAAACATCTTCATATTTTTGGACATAATTGACTGTGAGTAGCTGAAACCTCAGAAAGCAAAACTGCAGATAAGTGGAAACTACTGTAGATATTCTAGTCTCCCTTTTAAATCTGCTCTGAGTGTGGGTTGGACTTAGTATTTATACCTAGGTATGCCTGATTTCAATACTCATTCTCTTTCCACTATGGTGTAGCACCTGACTCGTATTACCTGTTAAATTAAATGGCTGTGTGTAGTTAGAATGGAGAGAAAAGTAAAGAATAGTTTGCGTCTTTTTTGTTCTGTTATTTGTATGTGTGCACTTAATATTTATCTAAAAATAATTTGCTGCGAGTTTGTTGTTGTTTTTCCAATACCCACGTTTCACACTTGGTATCCCAAGTAACAATCTGCTAGCAGTGCACTGCCCACTTACAGCCCACATATTTTATCCTAATAATTTCTTAGAACGGATAATGCCAGTCTGAGTTATTGAAGATAATCTGGGAATGGCCAATCCCCCAGGTTAGAAAACTGGCCAACTCCATTTCCTACCCAGGGCTGTCACAGCAGACCATAGACCTGGAGGCCACCTCTCTCAGCTGCCCCGTGACATCGCATCCTTTGCTGCTCCAGCTGCCGGCTGGTTGCAGTTTGCCTTAGGCGGTCTGCAGCAATTTTCCATGTCCCAATCTTATCCTCCATTTCAAAAAAAAAAAAAAAAAGATGGGAAGTATAATGGGTTGAAAGAATTCCGACAGCAGATGCCAGATATCAAATTACACAGGTAGTAATCACACAGATTAGGAAACATAATGAATATAACATTCAAGCTGAACACAGACAATGAATTTTTCAGTATGATACAAGCATCTTCTTAATAAAATGAAATAACAATTTTCTCCTTATTAAAGCGACAGCAATCTCTATTTTCCGAAGGGACACATGTCACCCAGACCTCTGGGCTGAAATGGTCTGAAACTCAATACACACTGAACCAAATGGACTAATAGACATTTTGGCTGACTCTGATATTTCCAATTGTGTTGCTGTGATTGTTCATTAGAGAGTGGTTTGGAAGTTTCACCTAATGTTTCTGAGCCCTTTTCAGAAACAAATATATTATTCACAGCATGTTGTACACAGAAAGGCACTGATTCGGAAATCAAGAGACCTGGGTGTTAGTTTCAACTTCCACTGCTAGATTTTGTGACCTTGGTTAACCTTGAACCAGTGATGTACGAAGATGAAATGGTGGGAGTAATCTGCCCCTGGAGTAAGCAGTGAGGGGGCACATTGTCTGTAGAGAATTCTATACAATAATAAAACTAACTAAAGTCAGTCTGCTTTTTATTATCACCACCCACCATCCATGCTAAGCAAAAGCAGTGATAAAATGCTTCTCCCCGTCGAGTCAATTGATCTAAGTTCTAAGCAATTGATTTTCATAAATAGATGAATTAATAAACATATGTATGTGCTTCAAGTTGGCATTTTTTATTGTGTATCTTTAAATAAATATTAAATTTATTTATTAAATGTATTTATTCAATTAACTTGGAAGTTAATTTTTAAAATTCCCAGATACACAGTGGGGCTGAGACCCATGTGAACTCAATACACACTACATACATTTGTTTCTCGGAGAAGTTTGCAATGGGTTAGTACCATTTGAGCTCACTATCAGCTCAATTTATATCTTCCGTTCCATGGTGCTATAGACTCCTAAACAGTGGATTTGGAATAAACAGTGATAGCAAGGGATTACAAAGACAAAACACAGAACCTGGGTTACTTCGATTCTGTCATTCTCTGTGACTACTTGGAGTTTTTATTTAAAATTTACAAAAGTGAAATAGTATGAATTGTGAGGTGTACATTTTTTGTTCGGTAAGTGCAAATTCTAGTTCGTTCATGAAATACTTCCTAGATTTGAATTATATTTTTAAATTGAAATGTATCCTTCTTTTAAAATGTTTGCTTTTTCAAACTAAAGAAAAATCATCAAATGGGTAATGGTGATGATTACATGTTTATTACTGAAGACAATGGGCTGTTCCATAGAGGAGGGAGGTGTTATGAATGATCTGCCGTGGGTGTAAGATACGCTAGGAACACACTAGGCATGTGAACCCACGAACTTGGGGTTCATTTCTTTTTTTTTCAATGTCAACTTTTTTTTAAAATTTTACTTTAAGTTCTGGGATACATGTGCAGAACGTGCACATGTTACATAAGTATTCATGTGCCATGTGGTTTGCGGCACCTATCAACCTGTCATCTAGGTTTTAAGCTTTGAGGCTCATTTCTTAGATGAGAAGCAGCATTTCCCAAGGAGAGGAACCTGTAGGTCCCCGGATCCCTTGTTCTCTTAGCCCCTCTGTGAAATCAGGGGTCCGATAAATGTGGGAAGCGCTTTCCTCCCTGCACGTGGGGATGAAAAATGTGCATCGTTACATTCAAGGCTCTGAGAAATCTACCATAAAACAAAACAAAATGTTTGTTAGCGTAGTTCGTCCCAGTGACCACTGCACCTTCTTGGTTTTATTTCAGAAGCAGAGTTTGGTGAAGGAGGGTGGAGGGAGCGGTCAGTGAGTATTCAGGAGAGTCTCCTGTCACCATCTCACGAAACTGCAGAATGCATTCTGGGTGAGGCCAGTGGTTCTCAAACACTGTTGCATGTTAGAATCCCTTGGGAGCTCTTTAGACTCCAGGTGCATGAGCTGCGCCCCCAGACAATTACATCAGGACCTCTGGGGAAGGCCCAGCATCCATAATTTTTAAACTTCCTGGTGATTCTGGTATACAGCTAAGTTTGAGAGCCCATGGGTTCAATCGTCTGAAGGTTTTTTTCAGATCTTAAGTCTCTCTGACATTTTCACCCCCAGCATGTAGATTCCCATACATGGACTGGCGTTGGGAAGCAGGGACAAAGGGGTGAAGTGACCTTTCAGCTTCAGCCAGAGCTGAGGTGTCAGGTGAGGGTCCAGGCCAAGATGCCTCGCTCCCAGCTCACATAAGTGGCCTGAATTGGCGAGGATGTCTGGAACTTGTCAAAAAAGAGGATGCCATTAATAATAATAAAAAACAAATGGCTCCTTTTGCCAAAAAACCCCCCAGAAGTTGAAAAATGGAATCTTCATGCACAAAGATGGTGCCCAGATGCCTTGAATCATAAGAAAAGCCCAGAAAGAGAAGAACTACAGCTGGTTTCTTCATTTCCAGGCTGATTTGCCTATTAACCTCCTGGAATTTTGAGCAGCGGTTCGTTGAGCTTGCTTCTCTCAATAGCCCACGCAGGCCCTGCCTCTGGGACACAGTGTACAAGAGTTTTCATTAAAAAGTTAACATTCATCACAGAGTTCAGGGCTCCTTCAATATCTCATTGAAAAGAGAGAAAAACAGCCCAACTTCAATGAGGCAAATGTCGCGGTAAGATAAATGCTAACATTTTCTTAAAAGCCACTGTAATTATTCAAAGAATAACCCCCCCACACACTCCACCCCTCATCCCCAAATTGCTCTTTTATTATTTGCTAAGGATCTGCTCTTACTATCCGCAACACTCCCAGGGCCACTTTCAGTTTCCCCACCTCGCGGGCAGCACCACCGTCAGCAGGTGATCTGTGAGCTCTATCGGCAGGCACCATCAAGCCCAGCATTCTCAAGAACACACTCTGATTAGTCCTGACTTTCGGAGACTATTTCTACGCTGAGCTGCTGTTTCTTGACAACCATATTTAGGAATGAGAGACCTGAATGTGGAGGCCACAGAGTTATCCCGAATGACTCTGGTGTTCCTACATCACCCTATGCTATGACAAGGGTCATGATTCCGGAAGAGACTGTGGCAGCAGGCAGCATAAAGTCAGAAGGACACTTGCTTCCTTCCCAAGCATGTCTGCTGAGCACAGAGGCCAGCATGCCCCCTGCGCCCCTGCTTGTTGGGTATGCTCCTTGCCCGACAGCAGGGAGTTCAGTTCCTGTCTCTTGGACCTTGTTTTAGGCCGCCAGCTGTATCCAACAGCAAAGACTCCCTCTTTGGAAAGGGCATTGCTCTTCATATGTACCTTCAGCAGGTCATATAAATTCGACCAATTAGACTTAACCGTCAACACTTTGTGCTAAGTACCATGCTAATATGGTATACCGTCTACCTAACATGTTCTTGCCAGTTTTCCACCACCTTGAAATTTTCTAGCCTATGAATATTTCTCAAAGTGTTTTCTGCAGAATAGCAAGAGCAATTATACATAAAAGGGTTTCTGCGATATGCAAATTTGAGAAACACTGGGCTACACAGAATTGTTATAGCAGGACTTTTCAGAACAACTAGCAAACTGGTGAATATTCAAAAACGAGCTAAAATAAGAGATTGGGATAAGCAGCATTCTTAAATGTATTAAAGTGTAAAGTTCTTTTATTGGAGAATACATGCTGAAAAATAACGCCTTAGTGCAGAGTGGAAATGTAGCATCTTTCTATGTTTCTGTTTCCTTCTCTGAGAAGTGGGAATAAAATAATACCTTGAGGAATTGTTGCGATTGAATAAATGAAATAAATGCATGTAAATCACTTAGAATAGCATTTGGCACAAATGTTACCCAAAACCTGAGTTCAAATTCCGGCTTCTTCTTAGCTGTGTACTACTGAACACATTACTTAGCCAGAGTCTCAGTTTCTTTATCTGTAAAATGGGAATACTGTTAGTTTCTAACTCAAAGTTTTTGAGAATTACATGACATAATGCATGTAAATTGCTCAGTAAACTTTTGGCATAAACTAATGCTCAAAAGCTGCTAGCTAAGAAAAGGAATGCTGTGTTTGGCAAAAAACAGCTTTGCCCATATTTTCAATGAATTTGAAACTCCATAGACTCATTGACTCTGGGTAACAGGAATACAATTTACATTCAGAAACTTGGCCAGAAGTTGGGCCCTATTTTCATCTGGCAATTCTGAAATTAACTACTATAATCTCATAAAATAAAAAAAAAATAATCTTAAAAGTAAGACTTTGTTTCTGAACTACAAAAGTATGAATTAGGAGAAGATCAAAGCTGCTCTGGTTCAGATTTAAATTTAAAAGTATCTCTGTAGATTTACCATATGCTATCACTCTCTCTCTTTTTTTTTTTTTTTTTAAAGATCTGGGCATTTGGGGTAACTAAGGAAAAAGGATAAGGATTTCTGAAAGCCACAGCAGACCTAGGTGGAAAAAGCACCCACAACTACCTCATGAGTTGGTTTTATTTCTAACTTCATCCTTCTCACCCAATAATGAAAAAGTCAGTAAGTTCTTGACGAATGGGAAATTTTTGAGGTGTTATATTGTTTTTGCCATTATATTTCCAAATGCCATTCTCTCTACTTACATCAGCCCAAAGCTAAATAGAGCACTGCCAAAGCTGATTACAAAATGACAATTACATTTAATTGTTAAGCCATAGGAAAATTTTAATATTCAGCCATTTTAAGCATAAACAGCAATTACATATTTTCTACTGAATTAACATTTAGGCAATGATTGATAATATTTTCCTAAGCTCTTTAAAAAATGTTTTAAAGAATCAGTAGAAAGAAACCTATGTCCTTTTAGAATCAAGAGAATGCAAGCTTGGACTCGAGTTCTGTTTCATATTTATTGTGAACAACTTGCCGTCTGGTAACATTTTTCTGTTCTATTTTTAATGGCTATAAAGTTTCTATCATATTCAGTAATTATCTTCAATCTCAAATGAGAAAGGAAATTCCATAATAAGAACTACATGAAACATTGAGTGTACAGGTGCCAGAAAATATTGTTTTGTTTAGTGGAGATGAGATTATAAAAATATCACTCTTTATAAAAGCATGTTCTCAAGTTTATTTATAGACACCATGACACCAACTCAAACTCCTTACTTAATCGCTAACAGAAACATTATTTCGAAAGGGAATTAAGGTGGTGAAAATATATTTTAAAGTGGCATATTCTTAGGGGAGTCTTGTTTTTTTCTTACTATTCTCAACAACAACGACCCAGAGAAAGAAAAGTCAGGAGGTAATTTAAGCCACAACAAACAAAAACATTTTAAATTTCTCAGGGGCAAGCTGCACTGCATCTTGAAGGAAATTGGAAAGAATATCAAAGAGAATTTATTATTTGATGACCACCCTTGGTTATTTAGTGAAAGCTGGGAGAGAAGAACGTAGCAGCAGTTAAGACATCTGATGTAAACCTGAAGGGAGGGCAACAGAGAGAGGGATTGAGATTTCGCTAACTTTACGCTTTGGGACCACAGATGCCTTCAATAACAAGTAGTTATTTCATTGTTGCATTTTTAGATAAGTCATATTAGACAATTATACTAGGTTATTGTAAGTCCTATTAAAAGAGCAAAATATTAACCTAATTATAAATTCCATTCAATACAGTTAAAAGCATCTACCACACTTACCATTCACAGTGGAGTTATTAATGATTACTTTTTTTTTTTTTTTTTTTTGAGACGGAGTCTGGCTCTGTCTCCCAGACTGGATGGAGTGCAGTGGCGCGATCTCGGCTCACTGCAAGCTCTGCCTCCCGGGTTCACGCCATTCTCCTGCCTCAGCCTCCCGAGTAGCTGGGACCACAGGCGCCCGCCACCTTGCCCGGCTAGTTTTTTGTATTTTTTAGTAGAGACGGGGTTTCACCGTGTTCGCCAGGGTGGTCTCGATCTCCTGACCTCGTGATCCGCCCGTCTCGGCCTCCCAAAGTGCTGGGATTACAGGCTTGAGCCACCGCGCCCGGCCTTAATGATTACTTTTTTCTACTTATTGCTAACACCCATCAACTAGATATTAGAAAAGTAAATATTTTTCTGTCCATTAGAAAGTACTTTTCTAAAAGGAAAAGAATCTAGAAAATAAGATGCTATTTTACTTCCATCCAAGTATCTACAAATATATATCTATTAGAAGCTTTTTCATTAATAAATGAGATCTCATTAAATAAATAGTCATGTGTATTTTTTGCTCAAGTCTCAATGTTCTAAGTTTCTGTTCTCGCTGAGAGGTAGGCCTCTAGAGATTATTCCAGAAAGAACATTGAAATAAATGGTTTTGATGTAGAAAGTTTCACATACTCACTTGATAAATAAAGGGAATGTTTGAGGCTACGCGGTCACATTTAATGAAGGGGAGTCAGAGAAGGCGAGAGAGAGGGAGAGTATGCACACAGTCCTCCTGGACTGACTTTGGACTTCTCAGCTTAATTGACAAAACAAGTAGGGCAGGCATTTCTCTGTTCTTGCTCTAGGCTATGATTTCAAAATAGCGCCCCAAGGCCACCCTCATTTTCACTGAATGCCTGGCAGCCATGGAACTTAAAATGTGCCTGATTTGAGATTGGAGGGCTTCTGATTTGAACAAGATCCACTGCAGAACCCCAGACTAGCGAGACACAGGGGCTGATGGACCCGTGGCATGTTAATGCATTCGGTTTTCTCCCACTGACCATGGGTAAATGGGTAAATAACGATAACCTTCACCAAGAAATGCACACTGCTTCCCTCCCAGGGCGACACTGGGGAATTCTGGCAAAGGCAGCAAGTGTCCCTCTAGCATGAGCTGCCATCACAGGGGAAGAGAGAGTCCACCAGAGCCTCTGGTGAGGAGTTCTGGAAACAGAAATACCGATAGCCGTTATCTGACCGCTAGGGCCTGGCTGGGAAAACCCTACCCAAAATCTCTTTGTTTCCTGATTCAGATGAGTGCTTTTCTCAGCTTTGTTTCTCATTAAACATTTTGAAAGGGATTAGCCCAAGTTTTGCCTATTTAGTTGTTTTTGTTTTCTGGCTTAACGTGCATCACTTTACCTAATAAAAATCACACCACATTAAACAGGCTGTGTTGAGTATGCTGCGGTTAGTGCGACTTTACTGGTGTTATTTTAACTGTCTGTTCTCTGAATTCCCTTGGAATTTATGCTGTTAACTCCCATGAATACGAACAGACCTCCCAAGCCCGCAGTTACACACTCTCTATACTTATTAGGAGGCAGCTTCACTTCTAGATGCTGCACAGAGGGCTGTATATTTTCCCTGAACACTTGAGTTCCTGAGCACACTTGTTTGAAAATGTCTCATAAAATATATGGTTTAGCTGGACAGACTGAAAATTTTGTGTAATCAGAGAGAATGTTTAGAAAACATTGTTTGGAGAGGGAAATAATATTTTAATGCTACTTCCAAGAGAATAAATAATGTAATTCCCCTTCTCCAGGGTCGCGGGATGCAGGCTTTAGCATTGCTAATAAAACAAAAGAGAGACGGTCCTCAGAGGGAGGGATACAAAAACATCAAATATTAACCATTTGGCCAGGAAATGTGTACAGCGACCAAAATCAGGTCCTTTCACTCATACAACAAATACTCAAATAACCACTTCAAAGCATTTTCTAGGGAAAAGATAAGACTAATATCAAAGAGAAAAATATCTTGAAGTTTGTGGTTGTATACCTAAAGAGAAACCTTTCACTTTGTCAAGAAATGACAAGAAAAGTTTTCATCTAATTGTTAGAAGTCAGAACTTATTTTAAGCTTAGGCTTAGAGGGTTAGCATCCTTCCCTCTTTCATTTATAGGATGTTGGTATTATTTCTTCTGTTCCAGCATTACAATCTTATTCTACATGGAATTCTTTTCAATATAAAAGAAAATTGACCCCCAACTGTGACAGGTTTTTAATTTGTAGTAATTTATTCACAGCAGTTGTGAACAATGAGCCGAACGTTGTTGAAAAACAGGAAGTTACAACGTTGTTGTAACTTCTTGATTTATTCTGATTTGTGTTGTTTAATGATATCTAGTATTGAAAAACCATGGATCCTGATAAACATCATAGATTAGAAAATATATGCCTCTTAAGATTTCTTGAACTTTCATTTCTTCGAAACTCATAGAAAAATACTAGAAAACGGTGTGGAATCACTGAGGAAGTAGTGCCACCATCTGGAAAATTTCAGAATGGCAAGCATAAGTTTCTTTTCCTTACATAAGTGAACTTTTTCTCAAGCGCACATTTATTTTGGGAAAAAACAAAAAACAAAAAACTTGTTCCATTTCCCTAACTGTCCTAAGGATAGTCAATGTAACACATGACCCATTCCCTGTAGTATTGCCTCATCAGAGAAAGGAAAGATTCATTCCACATTGGTCTACATTTGATGATGCTTTTCCAGGTATCTCAAGAATGAATGAATCACCATTTATACAGAAGGATGCAACATGAAGGGAAGCTGAATTCTGACACTTTAAACTTGCAACTTAGACACATATGTGCTTAGTGCATGTGTGTTTGTGTCCAATGACATTAAAATTTCTCATCTGTAAAATGAGGACAATAATAGTATCTACTTTACAGGGTAACTGGAGGGTAAAATGAAATAGTGCCTGTAAGGTGCTTAGCAAAGTGCCTGGCACATAGCAGTGATCAATAATGGGAGAGATTGTTAAAACTGACATTTATTTAATCTGTTTTTCAAACATCTGAATTAATATTCATAAGGTTGGCAAGGACTCAGGTGGTTTTCAGGTCTGGCTCCTGTCCTGGAAAGAAAGCTTCCACACTTCTCTTTAAAGTCACCAGAAGAGGAGGCTTCCCAACCCCTTAGTGAAGCAACCTCCTCACCTGGCTCTCCAGCCCCTACAGTCTGGCCTCATATTCCCTCTAAGCTCGTGCCTTCACCCAAACCTTCCATCCACACTAACTGGGTCTATTTCCAGCACCCTAAGCATGCCAATTGCCTCCTGTCTCTGTATATTTCTCCTCATATCCTCTCCTTTGCACATTCCACTTCTCTTTGTTTACTTAAGCCCCACCTTTCTTGGAGGCTTAAGTTTTACCTTTTCTCCTTCTTTCTTCCCTACCACCCATTCACATCTGACAAGTGTGTGTTAGAGCCACTGTTCCTTCACTGCAGACTCCTGAAGGGCGGGTACAAGACGCTAAACATTGTTGTACCCAGAGCAGTGACTAGATAGATACTTGTTATTAATCTTCACAAGGAACATACATGCCAATATCCACAACTTTATGACCAAGATGACCTCCCAAACATTAGACTTAAATTAATCAGGGAAATGAAAGCTAAATCCCTGACCTAAATTAGTAGAGAACAACCATTCCCCAAATGAGCAAACATAAGGGCTTAACTCCTGAGCCACACTGAAAGGAAGATCAGAGCAAGTTTATTGTTTATTACAGATACAGTAGGATGGTAACATCCTTACATATAATCTTTTTCCCCCAAGTAGCCCTCATGTGAGGACTTATTCATGCGTATTTGTTTACCATCCCAGCATCTCTGGAATGACAGAGGCGGCACCTGGAGGCAAGTGGGGAAGCCCCAGACTGGGCTGCGTATGAGATGACTCCAAATTAGAATCCTGCTCTACTACATACTAGCTGTGTGACCCCAGGTCAGTGGTTTTAACTTCTCAGTCACTTTCCTGCTCTGTGAAATGATCATACAAATACCTGCCCCCTCCCATGAGAAGTACATGATTTACCTGATGCCTTAGTACACACACTAAGGGGCAAACAAGAGTGCCAGAAGAGAACATGAGTATTTGAGAGTTCCTACCAGCGCGACTTTGTCAGTCATCTCAGGATTTCCTATCATTCTTTTTTTTTTTAATCCAAAGATTTAATTGAGACTTCATCCTAGATCAACCAGCAGAGGTCACTCAAGGACAGGCTGAATTCTCACTAACTCCAGGCCTGACTTTTAAATTGAAGATTATATCATTGAAGTTGGAACAACATATTTCGTGGTAACTCTTCACTTTTAATATTATTATTCTATATTGTCCATTAAGAGCCACAGTGCAGTAGTTTGATCAACGTTCTGCTTATGGAGCTTTCCTTACTAAAATTCTGTACGGAGGGAGACCCAGCTAAATACCCTCAGTCTAAAGAAGTGGGAAGGATGGAGAATATAGAAGAGGGATGAGATAATGGCATAAGACTTTTACTGACATTAAAAAAGGGTTTAAAATGATGATCCTTGGAGGCCACAGGGGACCTGGGCCTACATCCTCATCAGCAGTGAAGAAATGTCTAATGGGAGGGAAGTGACTGTTCCAGAGAGACTCCGAGGAAAGAAAGAGCAGTTCAGAATGTTTTGGGCAGTCTGGTGATATTTGGAGAGGAAAAATGGGAACACCAACCCCTAAAAAACCTGACATGTTTGCAGTATACAAAGCAAATAGGCACCCATCTACCAAGGCCACTTAAAACGGATCATAAAAATGTTACGGATGCCACACTTTGTGATTTAGATTTCCTATCGATGATTAAGAGATGTATCTTACGTTTATACAATGCTTCAGTTTAAAAAATGCTTTCATATGCAGTATGTTTTCTCACCTTTAAAATTACGCCAGGAGGGCACAAGATCACAAACCTCTGGGCTTCTTCATCCCACGGTATTTTGAATCCGCCCTGGGTCATTGGATATAATAGGCACTCAGCAAATATTTGTTGAGTGAATGATTAAAACAGATAAAACCACAACAATGGTCTATTTATATGTAATTTTATTACGTGTGTAATAAGCTTATTACACAAATGTATCAGCACATTTGCCAATGTTCTAAGTTGCAGCAACATCTGAAGGAGCTTTAGTTTTAGGTTGGTAGAATCCAGTGAGGGGTCTTGTTCTTGCTACCTCTCTCTGCGAGGGAAACTAGAAGCCTTGCAATGGCCTTGATGACCAGGTGACTGCAGATTCTGTATCAGCAGATGTCAGGGTTCCTGGAGAATTTACCTCAGGCCACATCTCACGGGTAACCCTCTCCGTTTAGGGGCGGCGGTGGCCAGGAGTTGTGCTATCCACCGCAGTGCTCAACAGAATAAAGAGAACCAACCAGTAAAATCAATGATGGGGCAACTAAGTACACTCAGTGCCAACCTGCATATTGGAGGTGACTCAGAAAAATGGAGCAAGCAAACATCACTGGGGTTAAATCAACGTTTTTAAAAGGAGAACCTAAAAAGCACATTCAAAAGGAGCAAAAGTATTCTTGGTGAAGGGTACAGGAGCAGGCAAAGGCAGAATGATTAATTATCTGCGGGATCCCCCAGCAAATTTGCTTGAGGAGTAAAAATGAAAATTGCTTGTTAGATGTGTGGCAATTTAAATATAATTATTGGGAGGTTTAGATTTAACGTGAAAACCATAGGATTACGAATCATAGATTATCAAGATTTTCTTCATCTTTGTATATGTTAGTGTTCAATCCATACTCTTTTGAACTGAATTGGACAACCAGACAATTCTAATTGTTTGCAATGTCTTCCTTTAGATTTTTCAAATCTCAAAAGTCCTTCACCTATCAAAGATTACTCAGAACAACTCTAATGTTCCCTCAAAGCAGCAGTCCTTCAAATGCTTGAAAACTTTAGTCATCCCCTTACTCCTGTGTCCTCCAGAGTAAACAGCCTCTGGTTCTTTGGTGTTTCTACCTTTCATGCTGCCATCTGGCTCTTGTCATTTGGCCCACAACCCACTTTAGACAGACACTCAACAAGAACATCCAAAACTGTGTGGCCTTCATGAAGCCCAACCTTATCTCATGAGCTGTTCACAACCACCACCAAGTTTGTCTCTTCTCTGCGGTGTCATTTACCTGTCTCTCTGGTCAACCTGTGATGATATCTACATTTGTACCCCATTTCCTTTATGGAATTCCAAATACACCAACCACTTAATCCATTTTCACCACAGTCTCACAAGGAAGTGATTGATGCCACCATTATTCAGGGTTGAGTGGGGATGGGATAGAGTAAAAATTGGAGAAAAATTGAAACATAAAGGTAGAAAATAATTTACCCGGCTGTATTCGAAGGCCAAGGAACTGAAAACATACAGTTCTCCCAACTTCTTGCCCAGCAGGACTTATTTTTCTTTAAAGGAGACCACACTGCCTGTAGTGATTGAGTCCAGCAGTCAGAGATCAGAGGGAGACAGGCCACAGGTTTCCTAGACCCTGAGAGAGGACTTGGCCTTCCTCTTTTTACTGGGACTTCACCACCCACCCAGCAACAATCCAGTGCCTGCCTCCCATCTGTGTTACAGAGAGAACACCCTGGCAAGGGAGATCTGGCCACCGGGTGTTTCTTTTATTTGCTAGTTGTAGTCAAAGTGTGAGCTATGTCCTTGACAGGCATAGATGGATAGGGTGCATGCTAACATTCATTAGGAAAGAAGGGGCCAGCTTGTGCCCTGGAAGGTGTGGGGCTTTGACCAATGAGTGAGGGGCAATGGCAGGGGGCCTGAAGCTCAGGCCAGAGAGAGGCCAAGCATCTGCCAGTGTTAGTCCATTGTAAATCACTTGATTCCTGTATAATCTGTATATTTTGCATTAAATTTAGGAGGTTAGGAGATAGTTGGGTTAAGAATCCCCAAAACACACGTAACAGTATCATTTTGTCCCTCTGTCTCTCTCACACACATGCACGCATGAAGCACACAAACCCTTCCTTATAGGAGAAAAATTGTAGTTTTCAATCTTATGCCAGCCTCCCACCACAGAGGACTGGCACTACCAGGGGACGGCAGATTTCTGCTGCCACCATGGTGCTTGGGCGACGGGCCACTGTCCTTGCAGGTCCTGACCGGGTGACTAGCCTGAACCTTGTGTCTGTTAGCTGCCTTTCCTGGGTAATGGAGCATGTATGACTGCAAAGTGGTGATTTTCTAACAGAGGAACTGAGAAAGTGAAGCCAGGCCCTCAGCTGTAACTAATCCCATGGCCAACCTCCCCCACCCCCTATTCACTCCCCCTGCCCCAGTCACTCTCCACTCTCTCAGGACAGTCTGCATGTTAGCTGAATGTAACGAAAGAAAGTTGGCCCCAAAGGTGTCTCCATGTGTCTCTGCCCAGAACTACAGAGAATTTTTTGGCAGAACTTCCAAGGTAACGAGCAAACTCCTAACGGAGTTTTGGCACATCACAAACAATTAAGCGACTGCACTCCATAATCAGCCTAGGGGGACGGGGAGGCCATGCGGCTGCCAGATTTCTGGTAAATGTTGCTTTGATTGGAACTAGGGTTCTTTTCCTTCTGTGTCCCCAGGCCTCGAGTGGGGCTGGAGGAAACGACAGGCCTTCTTATTTGGGGCAAATCCGACATGTCAGTATTTACAGAGGAGCTTCAGGCTGGCAACCACAGCAAGTCTAGGAGGTTTCCTAAATCCACTGGAATTACCTGTCGGGAAAGAGCTACATTCGTGCTTGTAGGAAATGGCCCCCTTTCCATGTTGTTCCAAATGTGTGGAAGTTGTGAGACCTGGTGTTTGATCAGCTGTCTCACCAGGAGAAGTGAACATGAGGCCCCAAGTCACTGAGAATAGAGTGACTTCTTCTGGCTCGAAGTGACCAGTATCATCCACAGCTTCCAAGTGGGCTCCTTCCCAGCGGGGGTAGGCATCTGCCATCTGTGAAGTACTGGGTGTGTGTCAGCTGGACGTCTCCAAGGGCCAGCCCTGCAGAGGGCCGCAGGGACAAGAGTGCCAAGGCCCACCTGGGTACTTTGGCCCAGGGTCTGTCCTTGGCATCCAGGCTGTGTGCTCAGCCGAGGTCTGCTACACACGTGTGAAAGCAACTGGATTTGGCAGGGCTGGACTTGCACAGAAAGACACAGTTCCTCTCCACTCTTTCCAGACACGAGGAAAGCCGGGACTCTGATAGTTCTTCATCCCCTCTCCCTGCAGGTGACCACAGCATGTGACTGTCCCCCAGTGGAACTCCAGCACCGACAAAGATGGCAGCAGAGAGTCAGCTAATGGGGAAATGCTTCCAAAATGAGCTACAAGTCAGTTTACAAAAATGGAGAAGAGGGAAAAAAATCTATTAGGCTGCAATCTCTTGTTGGGAAATGTGTTTCTAAAGGGAGTTTACATGCCATGGAAACAAATCCCTGAAGCCCAGTTTCAGCTTATTAGTGCTAAATTGGCCACAGCAAATGAGCACTGCAATTGTCAGTGACCTGAGGTTTTATAAGCACACTGGGACTGTTTGCAGAGATTTTACACGCGCCCCATGGTGCAGGCAACGGGAGGCAACTCAACTCACTGCTCCCACTTCCGGAGCCCAAAATAGCAACGAATTCACCCCCTCCCTCATGCACCCTTCTTGCAGGGATCTCCAGGGGCTGGAAAATTCCTTGAGATTATTGCCCTACCACTTGACTTCGTTAAAAAAGAGAAGAACAGGAAAACAAAGGCACAGTTCAAAAGTTCTACTTGGGGAAGGAGTCTTCATTTTGAAGCATTTAAAATGGATGGGGGATAGCCCTGTCTTGGCAGAGAAGTGGAAAGAGTGGCCCTATAAAATTCAGTGACAAGGAAAAAGAGAAAGTGCCCAGACCCAGCCCTGCAGGGGAGCAGGGCAGCAGGTGAGCATGACTAGTGAAGTGAGCAGAAAAATACCTTGTTGCCAACAAGTGTGTGGCTTCTAGTCAGGATCCAGATCTACAAATGCCTTACATTATTATTTTTCATCTGTTCCTCTCACTAGGTCCCATCCTTCACAGAGTTCACGTGCTAGGGGCAGACAGATGAAAAAAAAAACCCAAAATACTTGCATGCCTGACCAATATAGTTAAAATCTGATCGGTTCTGTGAAGGAAATAAGCAGGAGGCTGAAAAGGAAAGTCGTGGGGGAAGAGTGGTGGGGAAGAGGCATTTCAGGGAGGCCTCAGAAAATGGAAATGAGGTCTGAGAAGCGGGAACAGAGGGGTGCTCCAAGCAGGGGGACAACAGTGGGCACCAGGTCTGTGAAGCAGGAGATAGCTTGGAAGAGAAGTAGGAGGGGCTCAAACATGCAGAGCCCAGATACAGGGCTTAGATTTTATTTTTAAAATGCTCCTTCTTGAAACTCTCTTTCTCCACATCTATACCATGAAAATATCCTATTTATTCTAGCAATCTGAGCAGACCATGGCTTCCTTTGCCAGCTCAGCTTCCTCTACATACACACACACACCATTGAAGTTTTTCTGTGGCTGGATTCCAGAGAGCTGTTTGCTCTCTCTTTCCCTCTTCTTTCTCCTAGGAATTCAATAACAAACTTCCATGCTAGTGACTTCCAAGCCTTTTTCTTCTATATGCCAGTATTTAATTAATTCATTCAGCAAACATTTATGGAACATCTACTATGTGCCAAGTACTCTTTAGATGTTGGGAATATTTACAAAATTAAAGTCCCTACCTTGATGCCTTAGACCTCTATCTGGGGACTAGATAATAAAGGTGTCTGCAGGAATAGACAGAAGTACATCACCCATCATAGAGGTTTAATGAGATGACATTTGGGCTGGTTCCCAAAGAAGGATAGAAGATTTCCATGGAGAAGAAGAGGCTATTGGGTGAAATGCCAAGAGAACCAAACAATATGCACAAGACATTGAAGAGGAAATGGCCTTTAAGGGACCAGGTGTGGCTCTCTGCATGCTTCTTGCTGAGTCCACCATCTCTGCTCTACAGTGTACCTTCTCTGTGAAGAAGAGAGTCTGATAGCTGGAAGGTGGCATCCAGAAATGAGAAGAATGTTGACTTGAACCTGAGATGCACCAAAAAGACTGTAGCAATGATCCCATGTTAGCTTGTTAGGATAAAGCACAAGTGGACAAAGCTGAGAAATCAGTCACAAATTAGATGAACATCCTGTTACTAATATTTGCACTTTTCTAGGATGTTCTGGTGCAGGAGTGAGACCCTCAATAGGAAGGGGAATGAAATACAGGGAGAGTCCACTCATGAGAGCACACAACAGGTGCTAATGTACTTGGAGAAAGCATGTACGGAGAAATACTAACAAAACTAGGACTGCATAACTTGGGGAAGATGGGAGAGTGATTACATGGCCACAATACATAAAAGGCTTTCTTATGAAAAATTTTCATGAAATTTTTAATTTTATTTTCACTAGGGAAATAATGGAAGGAAAATGGTTTACTTTTAGCCAAAAAGGTTTTGATTGTACATAAGAAAAAGGTTTCCAGACAAGGAAGCCTTTTAAAAAAATACGGTCAGTGCTTCTATCTCTGGCCTAATTTATAGGTGGATTTGCCTGAAGCACATTGAAACAGACCAGATGACCCCTCTCAAAATAGAGAGTTTGATTCCTTGGCAGAGGAGGTCGAACTGCCTATGAACAATCCAGAACTGATCATTTTGGCCCAGAGTGAACACTCAGCCTCTTAAGCCGGAAATACTTTTTATCTAAACCTTGTTTATACCTGCTCACATTCTCTTCCTTAATGCTCAACTGGTCAGAGCAGATGGAACTGCCAAATGGGGCTGGCTGCCTTTACTTTCCCACTCAATTTCAGACTGAGTCAACTGAGTAGCTGATATTATTTACAGTCTGCTAGTATTATCAACAGCTTTTTTTTTCCCTCAGTTCTTAAGATAAGTTTCATTTCTTTGTACCTTAATCGCTAGCCCTTATTGCCATGAGAATTTTTGTCCAAATACCTTTCAATTCAACTTGTTCAATAAGTAAAATTCAAACATTACCTTGCCTTTCTGATGGGAGTTTGAGTAGGTCCAGGAGCTGACAATGACAGAGGGCACAAAGTGAATTATTTGCCCAGGGAGTCACTAAAAGTCTATCGCAGTGTGGAAAGTAGAACTAATCCATCCCTAGAACATAGGGAATTTTGGAGCTTAAATTTGAGGACCTGTCAGAAGCAGTCCGAACAATAATATGTATCTGAGCTGAAGACAGTGAGGGGGCTCTTTGTATGTCTTTCATTTCATACAACCATACCTCTCCCATTCATTCTCTCCGACCTCTCATGTTTCCATAGGGGGTTACCCTCCAACAGCTGTGTATTGGGAGAGGGTGGGCTGTTCATCTCCCTCAACCAGAGGGCAGCCTGTTCATGATCACACCACATGCTCAGTGAATCAGAATCAAGACTCTTGCCTGAGCCAGGGCTGATAGAGTGCCAAGCTCTGTGGGAAACACCAGATTCCGAGCACCATCCTGTAGGACCTACTAAATAGATTGCCACCTTCACTATCAATCAAGCTGCAAAGCTGTCCGATGCTCTGTTGCTCTTTACAGGAAAGCTAGGGTGCCACAGAGGCTTCCTCGTCACCAGTCAGAATAAAGCCACTCATTTGTATCTAACTTATTTTTCAAAACTATTCCAAGCCCTGTAACTTCGAAGTTGAACTGTGTTAACAATGGCTGGCTTGGAAAGTCCCTGCAGGATTTCTAGGAAATTAATGTTAGCCTCTCCTCAACAGAAAGCTAGGGGTTTGCAAAACACACCATATGCTTGTCACTTTGCCAATGAATCAAGATGTTTTTGCAGTCTTCTGAGTCTAAATAATTAATGGCAATGTCTAAAGATTACCCCAAGGTTCAGGGAGTAAGGATAGGGCCTTTGCAGTGTCCAACATTACTCAACCTCAGCTCAACCCAGTATTTCATGTGATGAATGATCAGGCTTCATGACCACACTCCCCCCACACACCCCACTTATCACCATTGTGCATTCCCTTTTCTTTTTCCTTACCTCTTCGTTCTGCTGTAATTAGATTCTCTGGCTTTCTTCAAATAAGTGTTGCTGCCTCTTCTCAGCCCTCAAATATTACGATAAACTTCTACCCAGATTTCTCCAACTTCGCTAAGTGGACAAGAGTGTACGTCTACTAGTTTATGTTTTAACAGTAGTGTTGTTCCCACCAAGAGATTAAGTTCCTTTCAATAAACTCTCACCAACCAACTAATCCAAACCAATGAATCAAGCTAGATAAATCAATAGCCTGGCTAATTTTCATAATTTTAGAGATTATGAGTTTTTAAAAAAATGTTTAAAAGAGTAGATATTAAGTTCATGCTCTATAAAATACAAAAGCATGTCCATGATCATTTGAAATATTTCCTCTTAACTGGCAAAACCTTTTTTCAATTTTATGATCCTTTGGAAAAAATGAATCTATATAATTTGGTACTGATTTTTGATGCATCTCTTCTATCATTTTAGCTTGTTGAAATGAAGTGCTATTCAGCCCCCTCCTGAATGAGCCATTGTAATATTTTATTTTGTATTCATCTTTAACATATATACATACATATGTATATAGATACATATATAGTCTACTTTTGAATAATAATAAACCACCTCTTGTATAAGAACCTTACCATAGTTCCAGTCATTTTTCCCCATTGTCATATTTTAATTGAATACACAGAAAGGTCTCATTTGTTGTAGAAGATTGTAAGAGTCCATTATAATGTAGTACTGCCTGTATGCCAGCTGCTTTACAATGCTAAGTACTTTACAATCATTATTTCATTCAATCCTCAAAAAAGTCATTTCTAGATAAAGAAACTGGAATTTGAAAAAGTTTCAAAACTTTTGTCCTAAGTCATGCAATAGTCAGTGAAAGAGCTGGAGTTTGAACTGGAATGTTATATAGCTTTCTTTGTCCATTTGGGTTGCTCTAACAAAAAAACCTAGATGAGGTGGCTTATAAACAACAAATTTATTTCTCATAGTTCTGGAGGCTGGAAAGCCTTAGATTGAAGCACCGGCAGATTCAGTGTCTGGTTTCTGATTCACAGATACCAGTATTCACAAGGTAGAAGGGGAAAGAATTTCTTTGATGTCTCTTTTGTAAGGGCACTAATCCCATTCATGATGGTTCCACCCCCATAACCTAATCACCTCCCAAAGACCTATACCTAATACCATCACACTGATGGTTAAGAGGCTCAACATACAAGTGCGAGGATACAAATATTCAGTCTATAGCACAGCAACACCAGACTCTCCTTATATTTACTCCTCACTGAAGGCCAAACCAAACACAGTCCTTCCGTGACAGATAGAATGCCACAGATGCTGGAGAAACCCTTACAAGTCATCATGATGGCCCTAATGCAAACTTCAGACTATAAGTCAGCAGAAGCTGCCTTCTAAAGAATTTATTTGGTCATTTACTTCAACTAAATTAGCAAAAACTTTAACATTTACTGACAAAGGCTTTAACTTATCAATTCCTCTAAAAGTGGGGAATACTCTTACCCCAAATCTGGGTTATTTTATTCACCAAACCATCAGTATCATTCCTATATATGCTTCGTGGTAGTTTGTACTCCCATTTTTCTCTCTTAATTTCATGCATCTTTAGAAATATTAACTGGAAATGATGGAAGTCAGCATGGTAGAATAACTGACTTCACACTCTGTATTTTGAAATAATAAAAAGAATAATGTATTACCCATGGGGAAAATCACTCTTCCAGAATTTCAGCAATCTTGTTGATGGCTGTTGTGAGACCTCAGTTCTTGTCTTATTAGTTCACAGCAAAGGAGCTGTGGCATAGAGCAATTTATTGCAAAAGAGAAAGAATATTCTAAAAACTAGGTGCAGAATAGACAGTGTACCCTGAGAGAGGATTCAGGGCAGGTTGCTCGTAAAGATGAGAAAGCAAGGACTGGCATTAGGGAGTGTTTTTGGAAGTCTTTTTTTGGGAGTCTTACCTGATTATTCCTAACGGTGTGGACGGAGTAAGCATGTTGTGGGTGGTCCTCTGGATGCACATGTGCAGTAGCTGTACATGCTTACTCATAGGTTGCATGTCTCATTGGCATCTTAAATCTCTACCCAGGGGTATATTTTTTAGTATTATAATGAACAAAGCGTCAGTTTGAGGACAGGTAAAATTAAAATGTGCATGCTCTCTACAGAGGAAATTCCTTGCTGAAAATAGCTTTACTTGAATGAGCTTGACTACAGTGTCAATGCCGGGGCTTATTGTGTTGGTGGTCATCACGGTTGCTGCATCCCAAGGACGTGATTACTTCCTTGACTACCTCTCCTGCCTCAGTCTTTCAGATACATTCTAGTGTTAGTTCACCATACCTATAAATCAAATAGACAATCTGTTAAATGTCTTATTATATGAAGAATGGTCTTGGGCAAAAGAAAGAAAGAGTCACCCTTGCTTCAAAAGGGTTGCCAGCCTAAGCCAGGTATGGCTACAACCAGTGGGTGAGTGTAGTGGCCACTAGAATGGGCACAGGACTGGGTAGTCAGGAGCCTTGGATTCTGGGCCCAGTTCCCTTAATCTGCTGGGTGATGTTGGTATGAAGTCACTTGGGCTCTTGGAGCCTGCATTTGTTCACCTGGAAAGCAAAAGCATTAGAGTAGGTGACTTTTGGGAGGAAAGAAGGAAGGAAGGAAGGAAGGAAGGAAGGAAGGAAGGAAGGAAGGAAGGAAGGAAGGAAGGAAGGAAGGGGGAAAGGAAGGGCGGGCCAATATAAGGATACATTATTGCATTGGCCACCAATGAAAACAGCTGGTGACTTGATCCTCCAGGACCATCAGAAGAGCCATATGAATGGTATTTCACAACCATCCATTCAAGGGAAAAACGGGGAGAATTTGTTCTTCATTCTCCATTGGTTTGTCCTGTGGGGCATTATTTTGCCTGCACTTCCAGGTTGCACAGGTGTAGGTGCAGAGCAGTTTCCCTAAATTTGGAGCTTAAAAAAATGTTGGAAGCATACATTATCCAGTTTCCTCACTTCTCAATTTCACGTTGGTTATATAGTTTTATTAGTATATAATATTATTATATATTATTATAGTATCAGTAAAAATAGAGAAAGTAGATGCTGCTCCAGGGAAAGAGTTGGGAGAGGTGGAGAATGCTGAGTCACACCTGCAGTAGATGCTAGGAGAATAATAAAAATTAGGAAGCCATTCATTATTAGCACTTTTTTCTGGAATGAAAGGGTAGATGTAATCCAGTTAAATTTCTGGAAATAATTATTCCAAAATTTACTTTTGTTTTGAAACTATATTTTTGGTAATATTTTTTCTTTCTATTTTTCTTTAATTTTTTTCTTTCCATTTTTCCCAGTTTATGACTCATAGCTAGAAAAAGAGGTTAATCTTTAATGTCATAAAAACTTATGAAAAATACTAATTATAGTCACTGTATTTAATACAGTTGCATGATTGGGGGAAAAAGTATATAATTTAACTGAGTCAATAGTTATAGATCGCCTTCTAGGTCATCATCCATCAGACACTTTGTATACTTCATACAAAGATTAAAAAAGATATTTTCCCACCTCTAAGGGGTTGATAATCTGGTTAGAGAGACAAATGCACATACAAAGTGATTATGATATAAACATAAGTGCTTTAACTGAAGTTCCAAGATCCAATGAAGAATGTGGTTTGGGGAATAGTAACAGTGGTGATGGTAGTAACAGCTTCATAAGGAAATTTGGTCTTGGTGAGTTGAAACCCCTTTTGAAACCAACCAAATAATACTCAGATACATGCATTGAAAGCAAAAAAAAAAAAAAAAAAGAAAAAAACTGTAATTCAGGCTTGATTACTTTGATGCCAATAAATTATCTCTGTACTAACGGTGTAGTATTGTTGCAGGTTTCTCCTAGGACTTCAAAATAGTCTTCAACAGCCAGGTGAGATGATTTTCTTCTTTAAAATCTTATTTTCAAATGAGGAGAGTTCCACATTAACCTTTAAAAAAATGCCAGCTTGTTCACAGATAGCAGGTTCTGTGCTGCTAGGGGTAATGAGAAGGTAGCACGCTCATGTGGTCCCATCATAATTGGATTTTCTGGATCCTGGGAACTCAGTCCGTAGAGCAAGTTTTATCCAAGATAAAGTTCTTAGTTCAACCACCTGCATGTTAAAAATGAAGACAACTGGGATTCAATTCAGACCCACTGAATCAGACTTTCTGCAAGTAAGTCCAGGAATCTGTATATATTTTTTTAATTACTCCAGATTATTTTTGTGCATACAGAAAGGTTGCAAACCTTTTCCCTAGAGAGGAGTTGATCTGAAAGGTAGAGAGGCAGCTGCTTTGCATTATCTAATCTGACTCTTCTGCTGATGTCATTATCCCCAAATTTCCTTGGAAAGGTAATTGCAAAGGATACTTGGCTCCTATCAAGGAGTGGGTTTGCCAAGGGAGCCAGGAGTCTGGACAGGCTCTGAGAACTTTGGGGACCAAGGAAAGAATCTCCTGATGCATGGCTGAATTTGTATTCAACTTTGGATTTTCCCTCTTTGTTCTGTGTCAGTAATTTCAGAGTTGGAAGAGAAAAAATATGACTCATGACTCCAAACAGGGAAACGTGTTTATTTTTCAAATTACAGTAAAACAAACAACTCCAAATCTATGGTCTTGTTTTCCTTTTCACCCCTGTGAACTTGTACATAGAATATAATAATTTCTAGCAGTTCAACTGGTTAGGATCCTGTACCAGGAATCCATGTGCTTAAAAATAAAAAAGAAGCCTAACCAAAGCCGCCCCATGCCCCAAACACTGGGAACTTTTCCTTCATGAGGAGAAAAATCTGTCTTCAGCCTCCTGCACTGTAGAGAAACTGATGGGAAAGATAAGAAAATGAGAATGTCACAGTTATGGGAAGACACAGCTGTTCAGAAATCTAGTATGCACAGCTTAACTGAGAACCCTCACCATCCCCTCCAAACCCCCTCATGCCCTTTTAGACCCCCCAATACATCAGTTCATTGTCAGAGTTGATCATATAGCTTTTAGGGTATTTTAATTAGTCCAGTGTTCTTTGGGCTTGAAAATATGCTTTGACTTTCTCTACTAAAATTTCAGCTTAGAAAGGTGGTATGTTGTCCATTTCCTCATATACGCTTAAGAGAATCAAAGCTTACTAGACCTCTTTTGGAAACAAGTGCAGAAGCACATTTGAAAACAGCTTAGGAATGTTTGCAAAGATGGCTCTGTTCACCTTCTGCCCTTATGATCAGTCAAATAAGCAAAGTCTAAATCCCTGGCTCCCTCCCTGTGCCAGGAGCTACCACTATTCTCATGAACAGGACTTGCAGGGCCTGGAAGACTTTCTCAAAGTCAAGACCTTTTAATGTCTCATTGATAGAGAAACCCAGAGAGACTGGACTTATAATTACTCCTGCACTAACCTGTTATCTTTCTGTATGAAAAAATATTTAACTTTATTAACAGAATTGAAAGAGTCAAATAAAATGTAGAATACCTTTTATTCTGTTAACTAACTCAGTAGTTCTTTTTAAAACCAGGGAAAAGATTAAAAGCAAAAGTGATAAGTCAGCAATTAGAGCCTCTTGTCCAGTGGGGGTATTTGTTGATTCTGGAAAGACGTGGATGAAAGACTGAGAAGGTGACCCATGCTTTTAACAGTTTCTGAGGACTTAAAGGAGGAAACCCAGAGAGTAGGATTCACGAAATGAAAGGGTTAGCGCTCACCATGTTTTGAACTGGAAACCAAAAAGACCGTACTAAAGCAAGTTCCTCTCATGGATGGAAGCCTACCTTTGAATCATCTCAATGCTTGAAAATAGATTAAGATGACTCGGCCAAGCATGGTAGCTGATACCTATAATCCCAACACTTTAGGAGGCTTAGGCATGAAGATCATTTAAGGCCAGGAATTCAGGACCAGATTGGGCAGCATAGTGAGACATCTCTACAGGGCTCATGCCTGTAGTCCCAGGTCCTTGGGGGGCTGAGTTGGAAGGATCACTTGAGATCAAGAGGCTGAGGCTGCAGCAAGTTGTGACAGGCCCACTGCACTCCAGCCTGAGTGGCAAAGTGAGACTTTGTCTCAAAAAAAAAAAAATAAATAAACTATTAAAAATTTTCAAAAAACACAATATAAGCAGAAAACAAGAAAAAAATTAAGATCATAGCAGAAATCAATGAAATAGAGAACAGAAACCAAAATGGAGTTTTTTGAGGAGCTCAATAAAATTATTGTTAGCCAGACTGATCAGGAGAAAAAAAAAAAAAAAGAAGGCACAATGATTAATTTAAGGTTTGAAAGAGGTGATAGCACTGCAGATTCTTAAATACTAAAACGATAATAAAAAACACAAGATCCTTAGAAAACCTAGATGAAATAGACAAATTTCTTGACAGACAAAAACTGCCAAAGCACACTCAAGAAAAATTAGATCACTTCATAACCCTATATGTGTTAAAGAAATTGAATTGACAGTAAATTACCTTTCTACAAATTAAACCCCAGGTCTAGATGGTTTCACTGGTGACTCTTACCAAACATTTTTAAAAAATCATACCAATTCCACATAAGCTTTTCCAGAAAATTAAAGTAAAAGAAATAATTCCCAAGTCATTTATGAGATGAGTATGCTCCTGAAACCAAAACTAGACAAAGGCAATAAAAGAAATGTATTGACTGAAATCTCTCATGAACATAGATGTCAAAATTCTTAATAATACTTTAGGAAAATGAATCTAACAATATATTAAACAGGTTAATGTATTACATCCAAGTGGGTTTTATTCCATGGGTTTTGTAAAGTTGGTTTAACAAAAATATGGTTATTCAATTGTTTCAGCACAATTTGAACTATTCTTACACATCTAAATTCAAGACTCATTATATAGCAACAAAAATCAAAACACTCTGGAGTTTACATCAAGATAGACAAATAAATAGGTGAAACTGGACAGAGAGTCCAAAATAACTCTACACTTATGTGGGAAATTGATTTTGGACAAGTTGTTAGAATGCCTAAAATTAAAAGGCTAATAATATGAAGTGCTGGAAAGGATGTGGAAGAAGGTAAGCTCTCATACAGTGATGATGGGAATGTAAAATGGTATGGTACAACCACTTTGGAAAATAGTACCATATTATCCAGTCATTCCACTCTTAGATATTTACCATAGAAAAAAGAAAGCATATATCCACATAAAGACTTGCACATGAATGTTCATAGTGCTTTATTTTTAACAGGAAAAGCTGGAAACAACCCAAATGTTCATTAACAACAATTATGGTATATTCATATCATGGAATATCACTCAGCAATAAAAGGAATAAACTATTGATCTATACCACAAAAGTGTAGCAACGTTAATGAATCTCAAAACATTCATGCTGAGTGAAAGGACCCAGACAAAAAAGAATATGTAGGTTAAGATTTTATTTGTGTAACATTCTAGAAAATGCAAACTAATTTAAAATGGCAGAGAGCAGATCAGTAGTTGCCTAACAATCAGGAAGACAGGGAGAGAAAAGAGGTAGGGATTATCAAATAAATTTTTGATGACAATGAATATGATCATTATCTTGATTGGGATAAGGATTTCATGGATGTAAAAATATGTCAAAGCCTAGCAAATTATGTATTTGAAATATGTTGCTTATTCTATGCCAATTATACCTCCTTAAAGCTGTTTTAAAAGTGAGCGGTGGGTCCACTTTATCTTCTTGAGAAACTTTCACCTGGAGCCTTCTCTCCTACTGCACCAATGTACCTGCTTAGGTTGCTCCTGTTGCTAGCTGTCCTCGTGGACATTTCCCTTCACTGTCATCCTAATAATTTATCTTTGACTCTCCTTTGTGTATCTCCTTTGTCTTGGATTCTGTATCTTCCTCTTTCGTGGTTTACTCCCTCAGTAAGGTGGGTGAAATAATCCAGTTGCTTCCTCAGAAAAGGTACATATTAACATATAACATAAACTCCTTGAGCTCTCCTGAGAGAAAAAAGAGAACTTGTCCAAGACTTACGTCCTATAAACTGGCCTCCCAGAAAAAGAGTTGACTCTCTTTAAGCCTCAGTTTAAATAGCAGATGCCTGATACTTCTGATCATCACCTTTTGGACCCCACTCTTCCAACCATTACAGGGGAGGAGCATTACTAACTATGAATGCTGATAATATAAGGTCTGACACTATTTGCCACTTCGTATAGCTGCAACCTTAAGGCTTGAATCCTAGCTCTTTGATCACCCCGGAGAAGAGACTGATGCCATCTCCAACCAAAAATAGTGTCTTGGCAGAAAAGGGCTGGAGATAGTTTTCTGCCAAGTACTATTGCCACTATATTCTGCCCTCTGATTACACAGATGACTTATTAATTCTTCCCTCATTACGCAATATAAAAGTTCCAAAGCCCAAGTGTCTGAGTACATCTTCCTGAGTCTGACATCTAGCTCTGTCAGACTGTGCTCTCTCTTGGAGTATGATAGACAATGGGAGAATTCACTGTTCTGTTGCTGATGGTGCTACCATGAATTTCCCTAGTGAATATTGCTCCAGCAGCCAGCAGCTCTGGTATGTATGCTCTCTAGATAATTGCCATTGTTTGCAGAACATCTTGAATATATAGAAAAGTCTTTATTCTCCTGCCCCACCACCATTACTGCATCACCTCCATCACTATCTAATTGATAGTTTGGCTGGATATAAAATTCTGGGTTGAAAATAATTTTCCCTTTATAATAAATAAACTCATTCATCCATCATGTACCCAATTTCAGTGTTACTGTTCAACAGTTTAATTTACTCTGACTTCCAGTCTTTTGTATGTGTCTTGCTTTGGTTTTGCATTTCTTTTTGGAAACTTAGAGTCTTCCCGCTGGTCCAGTATTCTGAAATTCTATACATATGTATCTTGGTGTGAGTATTTTTGTATCTATTAAAAATAGATTCAAGAACACAGGTGTTAGGCCTTTTCTACCTAGAAATTGATGTGTTTTTGTTCTGGAAATTTTTCATTGGATTATTTCTTTTATGATGATGTCCTCTTTATTTTATCCTGGTCTCTCTTATATTCAAATTTTGGACTTCCTGGGCTAATTCTTATTTTTTTTCTTCCCTATTTCACATTTATTTGTCCCCTCTTTCAATTTTCTGTGAGATGTGCTAATTTTATCTTTGAATCCTTCTTATTTTTCATGTCTGCTATCATAATTTTAATTTCCAAAAGCTCCTTTTTGTCTTCTGAATGCTCCTTTTTTTGTAGCTTCTAGTTCACTGTTTCGTGAAATATGCTCTTAATTTTCTGGGAATATTAATGAGTTATTCTTTGACTGTTACTGCTTTTTTTCTTTATTTGTTCTTCCTTCTGTATCATTGTCTCTATCCTTTTCGTTTTGATTTCTGTCTTTCATGTTCGAAGTTATTCTCACCTCCAGGGCCCTGGAGGTGTAGGCACACAAGGGAATCTCTTGATCTGTGGATTGCAAAAACGGTGGGAAAAGTGTAGCATCCGGGCCAGACAGCACAGTCCCTCATGACTTACCTTGGCTGGGGGAGGGAGGTCCCAGCTTCTTGCACTTCCCGGGTGAGACACCACCCCACCCTGCTTCTGCTCGTCCTTCATGGGCTGCAACCCCTGCCTAACCAGTCCCAATGAGATGAACCGGGTACCTCAGTTGGAAATACAGAAATCACCCAACTTCTGCATTTGTCTCACTAGGAGCTGCAGACCAGAGCTGTTCCTATTTGGCTATCTTGCCAAATCCCCCCAAATCATTGTTCTTTAACACCCTGTTAACCTCTGATTACAACTAGCATTCTATAGAAGCATAGGGAGAATGTATTTGAGCAAGAAACTATCCTTCTGGTTAACCTGCCACACCATTGCCTTATAATGGCTTGAAACATTGCACACTGACCACAACATTGGTCGAAAGCCATGTATTGCATCCAGGCACCTGCCATTATACCTGGCTAAGTTTTGTATTTTTGTAGACATGGGTATTCCCCATGTTGGTCAGACTGGTCTTGAACTCCTGACCTCAGGTAATCTGCCTGACTCGGCCTCCCAAAGTGTTGGGATTACAAGCATGAGCCACCATGCCCAACTTGCATCCAACTAGAGGTAACAGAACAGGCTTTTATCTCAAGGGCACTTTTCTTATCCACATTCTATTGATTGAATTATGCCCCAGATTGGTAACTAAGATTTGGGGAATTATCAAATTCATTATTGATGTGTTATTAAACAAAATACAAGAGAATATAAGAGAATTTTGATGTGTTGATGCTTAAGCTTAAATTTCTTAATGGATAATATTTTTGCTTCCATTTTAGTCATTTAGAGAATGTTATATGACATTTTTGTCTGAGCTTAGATGTACAAATGACTTTATTACCATCAATACCACATCTCTCCACCAATAACAATTAAAATGTATCCACAATAGGAAATTTACCATGATTTTTGCCTCTATTAGAACTCAAAAAAGTAAAGGTCTAATGTACTAACGTGGACTAAACATAGTGTAAAATCCTGTAGTAACCTCAGGATCTGGACATGCAATATTTAAACTTCATGCTTTTGTTAATAGTGGGGAACAGGATGAACTACAAAAAATAACAGAGAAACAAACTCTATGGGACTAAAGATAATTGTGAACTGAAAATGTACAATAAAAGTGTTATTCAGGACTTAATAAAGTTATATAATATAGCAAAAAAAAAAAAAAAAAAAAGAAGTTATTCTCAAATATCTGTTGATCTTTAGCAGAACAGTAACGTTTAAGGGTGGGACCCAAAAGACCTAACTGGAAGCTTTACATGGAGAATTGGAGCTAGTTAATTGGTTTATCATGTACAGAAGGTTATGATTGAAAACAAAGGAAAAAAAGAAAAACCTCTCCACATAAAATGTGCAGATACATAGTAATTTTACATTCACATGTAGGAGCTCACAGATTAAGAACTCCTAGTTAATGAAGTAAAATGCTTATTGTTGTTTTTATACCTTAAAGCTAGTTGATAATGAACAAACACCATTCTAGCTTTTGCTTGCATTCTTTGAATGAAAAGGAGCCCACTATCAGTCAGGTCAGTTCATTTGAGCCTGGAAAAGCTCTATTATTAGAAGATACTCTTACTTTGATCTAAAATATGTCTTTCCATAATTTCTATTATTTTGTCTTATATATACTTACTGCATATATATTAACATTCAAATGTTTTTGTTTTTTTACTTTGTCCTTGGAGATTTTTAACATAACTATTGTTAATTCCACATCAATAATTCAGGCTTTCTGGGATATTCCTATAAAAAAAATGCCTCTGATTTCTTGCAAATAGCTATGAGAAAAGTTAGAAAATAAACTGTCTCCCACCCAGGCTTCTAAGGACATAGCTGGATTGCTGGGTGCTCAGACTTGTGTTCTGCTTCAGATATAGAGATGACAACTGGAGTAGTCAGAGAGTACAGATTAATTCACATTGGGAAGAGTCGATAACTACTGGGAAGGGGTGGCAGTTGACAACTACAACTGTTTAGGCTGGCATCAGAGCTATTCGGGACCAGCTAAAATTTGGGAGCTTTGAGAGAGCCATTTCCTATCCAGACTGGTCAGAACCCTAAACGTCAATTCTTCAGTGACACTAGGAAGCTCTTTAGCTTTCAACATTTTATAATAGCTTAATATGTGGCTTTATTCCCTATCTACTCAATACTAACAGGGTTAAAAGAGAACAAACCTATTCATTCACTTTTACCTGTTCTTTCACTCCAGTGTTCTGAAAACTTTCACCTTTTCTTTCATGCCACACAAATCCTGGAGTGCTGTCCTTATGCAACAGAGTGCCCAGGCAGTTTGGTCAATCTTTCACAGGCAACAAAATCTATTTGTTTCTCCTACATTCAGCTGAAGAGGGGCTAACAACAAACATCCACAAATACACGGAGTGTGTTGCATTAGCAGAGGTGGAAAACCCCCAGCATTCTTTAAGCTGCCATCTAATTCCCTTAAAAGCCAGTCCTTCCACCGTTCACCCTCAGAATGGAATCAAGGTTCCTTTAGCCTTTCTATCTCACCCGTTTCCCCCTTAGCTTTAATATCACAAAGGGAGATGTACTTCCAGCCTCTCATCTGGCTCGATCCCAGCACCTGGCTCTCTTGCCTTTGCGTGAGGACTGGCCAAGAATGAACTCAGTGGGAGAGGATGTGCAGGGAGGGCAGGAGCCAGGGGCAGAAACAACCCTCCCTCCAGAGGCGACGGGCTCCACAGCTGTCCCAGGCTTCAGTGCCCTGCAGTGCCAGTCAGGAGGCTGGCTCTGCCACATCTCTCCACACTCCTGGCAATGGATCTTTTTGTTGTTATTCTCCCTTCTTCCCTTCTGATTCCAGACCCCGTGTTTGCTTGTCTTGCAGCCAAAGATAAGCTCCAGGCATTCAGGAGGCCACATTTTAGACATCCGAATAGAGCATTGACTAAGGGAAAGGAACAATTTGTCTTAGAAATTGCTTTCCCGTTTGCTTTCTCCTTCCTAGCTCGTTTTGATTAGGCAACACTGTGTGTGTGGATTCAATGAAATATCAGGGTGAAAATATCATAAAATGCATTGAGACTAACTTCATGTAATCCTTGAACCCCATTCACCCCATTCCAGATCTCCCTTCACTCACAATTGCATGAAATTTACTTCCTACCCAGGAAACACCCATATTTACAGCCAGTGTTATTAGAATTGTCTTCTTCCATAACATTCATTGAAGTCAAGATGATGTCTGTTTGAAAAGAAAAAAGTCAAATTTGTTGGTGTGTGTACTGTGGACAGGGATTGTGACTGCATTCTGGGGCTTGCATTTAAATCAAGAAATCCTTTACTATCCTTCCCTATCACATGACTTGGGCAGCCTTTCTTCAGCTTCTAGTATGTTAAAAACAAAAATCTAAAACAACATTGAAATTTGCCTCTTTAGAGGACTAGGACTGAAAATGAAATGCTATGGGATACTGTGATGGTTTAGAGTTGTGTTCATTTTGGGGGAGTCCAGAAGAGAAAATGGGAGAAGGAGGGTTAACCATTGCCTTCTGAGCAGGTCAGTTGATCTAGCAGACACCATAGTCCACTTCATCTCTGTAAGAAGCATTGCCTGTTCAGTGACTTTTGAAATGCAAAACATGCACATTCTCTACTAAATCATAAATAGATACAAACAACCCCTGAAACTGACTAGAAAACGAGGCAGAAAGGACAGTGAACACAGGACAGACATTACATGACAAAACATGTTTACAGACAAAACATGGTGTAAAACCAGAAGTGACCAGTGACTGTCCAAACCAGAGGAAGTCAAACCACACCTACAAGAGAAGGAAAAGCATGATTCGTTGTCACCTGAGAATAATTTGATCTCTGCTACACAGAGGATGTAATGGATGTAAAGTAGGGATAGTCCCTGCTGCCTGTGCATACAGCATGTCAATTAGAAAACCGGGGGCAGGGGCAGCATCAAGACAGGGCACAGAGCTTTATGAATGATCCCCTGTTTCTAGGAAGACACCTGTGGGGCCTGGTGAAGACATAATGGATAGTGACTGAGCTTCATTGCCTCCCCAGCACAGGAGGTGAGGCTCACAAAGCCAAGGGCCCTAAGCACACAGGGGATTGGAGAACAGGCATTTTCCTTCTGTTCTTCAACCGTTCAGTGAACAGCTGGGTACCAAGAAAATGAGCAGGTGATTTCAGATTTACGAAGCTGCATTCTGACCCCCTAGGCAGAGCCTTCGAGAACAGAAGGTAGGAGGCTGACAGAGATAGGTAGGTGTGGGCATCTGAACCCAAAACACTAGCTCTGATTACATATGGGCCCTTGAACCAGCTGCTAGAGAGGGTTGCCATGGCGCCAGAAAACAGTCCCTTTCTCAGCATGGAAAAGCCAGGTAGGGATCACCATTTGCTGAAGATTTCTGTTGAGTATGCTAGTTCTTGAATTTAGAATGTAATTTAAAGTTTCTGCTGCCAATACATCTAGATTTAGGCTTCTATGAAATTCTAGGATTTTCCTTAGATCCTATCACTTTTTATGGATAACAAGTTCATTTCCACTGGTGATAGGGTCACCAACCCATCTTCCACTGTTCCCTTCCTATGGCAATGAGAACAAAGATGAGAATAACCAAAGGCAGGAGATGTGCAAAAATCCTCACACAGAGAAAGCAACATCACATGAATTTTATAACAATTCTAGTGCTTGCAAAGGAGTGTGGAATAAACTAGTTAAGTGGTATAAATATTGTTGTTCAGAGATATTTGCCGCCCCTCCCTGAAGGAGGATTATACACTTTCTTACCCATTGACATTAGGCTTGGCCATATGAGTTACTTTCCAAAATGAAATGTAAGCAGAAATGACATGTATGTGTCACTCCAGGCAGAAGCTTTAGGGCCAGTACACGATCTGCCACATTCTCCTTTCTCTCTGCCAAGAGGTTGTTTCAAATAGATGCTGCTCCTTTACTTTGGGTGCCTATAATGAAATCAATGTGAAGCAGGGCTGGAGCTGAACTATGAATGAGAAATAATCTTTATTACAAACCACTGATATTTGAGGACTGTTCATTACAGTATAATAACTTAGCCTACACTAGTTAATACAAAGTACATTTAAAGACCATATACATCAACCTTATTTTCAAAATATGCATGTATGAATTTAAAGGATTGACAAGGACAATTTTACAGCAAAATTTTAACTGTGATCATTTCCTGAGTTTGGAACTATGATTTTTTTTCTACTTTATGCTTTTCTAATATTCCTAAATTTCCACGGTGAACAAATATTGCACTATCATTAAGGAAAACATAACTGTAATATTCTTTAAAAGACAAAGTATCAATCCATGCCTAGTGTGGACGTTCTACTGAGTCTCACCAGTCATCGTTAATTATAGGAATTTGGGTGACAAGTATAACACCTTTAAAAGTATTATATTTCCAAGATCTGCAGCAGGTTTCTTTCATGAGCCATGGCTGGCATCTTACTCCCTTCCTTTTACTTCCTGTCAATCCACAGTCTCCTACGGGTTCCTCCAGGGCAGCACTAGACTCCAGTGTCCTGAAGTTATCTCCAGTGTGGGTGGCCTACAGCAACTAGCACTCACCGTAGAAGAACCTCTATCCTTCTTGGGAGCTCTGTGCATACATTCTCCTCTTGTGTCTCATTTGTAATCATCAAAGTCAAGGAATTCTTTTCCAAGGTCCAGTCCTTCCCTATCAAATGAAAAAATGCGTATCCATGAATATGGGAATAGAGGAAATGCCTCCTTCCTGCAGACATATCAGGATATTGACATTGCATCCCAGCACTAAAACATCTGGGAACTCCTACTTGAAAAGACCAAAAATTAGGTCATGACCTAACTGCATCTGAAGCTAGGCTCCCATCACTGGGGTGGGCAAAAGTCCCTTGCCCAGACCCTGTTTCTATTCTTTGGGAAGAACTCCTCTGCCCATGTCCCCCATGGCCTCTGGCTCAGCCCCTGGGGACTCCTCTTGTTTTTTAACTCTCCGTGGCCACATTTGAGGAAGGCCTCATGGGAATTAAACAACATTTGAAGTTGTCTTCTATTTTTGGAAGATAAAGGTGCCAGAGTTAGTCAAGGCTTTGGACAAGTCAAAAGGCTTTTGTTTGTTTCCAGGTTAGTGGTTTCATTGGCAATAGAACCCTCTGAAGAAATCAGTAGTCTCCTGATCTATTTGTCTCTGGTCAGTTTCAGATGTAGAAATCATACCTAAATTCTTTCTAATACATACTTCTCAAATCTGCCTTATTTCTGTTTCTTCAGCTTAGTGGTGGTGACCTTTGAGCATGTCAGGCTTGAAGAGGAAGCCTATACAATTAAACTGATCTTCATCTCGAATCCTTCTAGTCAACTGGTTATTTTTACTGTGCCATTGTGGCTCAAAGGCTTTTGTAAACCCTATCTGTTGCTGTCTGGAGTATAGAAATGGTTAACTTGTCATAATTTGCAAAGCTCTGAATTTATGAGATTTCTTCATTTCTTTTCATTTTTGCTTGCCACCTAGCCAGTATCTTCCTGAGCTCTTCTTTTTTTGTAAGAGTTATTAAGTACAGCCAACAATAATCAATACACACCATCTCCCCCATGCTGCAGGCTGAACAGATATGTTGAGGTATTCCTTCCAAGTGTTTTGTCACTACTTAACACCAGTTTTCTTCTTCCAGCTCCAGATATCAATTATTCTGCCACCCACCTGCTTCCCTATATGCCACTTCCTTTGAAGGAATACATTTCTGGAACTACCAGGCTACAATCCAGAAAACAGAAGCTGTTCTTGGTGTTTTGAGTAGCAAAGAGCTCCATACAGGGAATTAGAGGAGACACAGCTATTGGAAAGTCAAGAGAGCATAGATCAGGAAGGTCACTTTCAGGAAATTCAGAAGTACAGGATCATTGGAAAGCCACGACCAATGGCCTCAGCTTCTGCAGCATGAACGTAGTTCATTTTCAGAAAGGCCTGCATTGCAGTTGGAAGTCACTGCCAAAGATCCCAACTGCCTACAGCACAGGAGTGGATTATTCTTAGGAAGGTGCTCTAAAGCAAGCCACCCGTAAAATCCTACCTTAGCTGTCTGTTCATGCTTCTATGAGGAAAACAGCATCTCTCTTCCTTCTGCCTTCCCAAATCTTTGGAAATCCCCCTTTGGAGGAATCTAACCAAGACCTTCCTGGCAAGGGAGGCTGAGAATGCACTTTCTGTTTTCTCCCTGTGCAGTTCAGATAAGACTGCTTAGATGGGTGATGATAATATTGAAATATTCAAAACCAAAAATAATATCCTGCACACTGAAGCTCACAGAAATTACTAAAGGTCACAACTATTATATTTCTGACCATTTTAATTTTCCTGCACCATCTTAGCCTGCTCTATGTGTCTTGTTTAGCATGTCAATAGCACATAATAAATTATTTGAGGACAATAGCATAAGAAAAGTAGGTTCCTTCACGGTCTAAAGTTTTAGCCTATGAGCCTCAAATAAATCTGAACTTTGATAAACATTATTATTGAGTAGAAAAGTTATGTGATGAGGAGAGAGCACAACAAGGTCCACCCCATAGTTTGCTACTAGATTCTGCCTTAAAGAAAGTGATATTACTTCTCTAGGCCTCATTATTTCTCATCTGGAATAAAGGTTTTAGACTAGATATGTGGTTTCCAGACTTTCTGATAGCTATGGAGCCATTCTTCAAATGAAATCTCACAAGGAGTTCCAGTAAAGGGAGGAGCTGGGCTAGGCACAGTGGCTCACGCCTGTAATCCCAGCACTTTGAGAAGCTGAGGCGGCTGGATCACGGAGTTCGAGACCAGCCTGGCCAACATGGTAAAACCCCGCCTCTACTAAAAATACAAAAATTACTGGGCATGGTGGCATGCACCTGTAATCCCAGCTACTTGGGAGGCTGAGGCACAAGAATCGCTTGAACCTGGGAGGCAGAGGTTGCAGTGAGCCGAGATCTCACCACTGCTTTCCAGCCCGGGCAACAGGAGTGAGACTCCATCTTAGAAAAAAAAAAAAGAAAGGGAAAGGAGTTGCCCATTTGTAGTGGGATGGAGACCTGGAGCCCAGCCTTCCTCAGACAGCTCTGGAGAGTCCCTTTGGCTCCATGAGGCACAGTTTAAAAAATCCAGGATGGACCTATCTGTAACATATCCCCCTCTACTTCGAAAGTCATGTGACTGTAATCATTTTCCAAGCTTTGGCTCTGTTGGAGGTAATGCCAAACACTCATCCTAAAACACATTTTCAGCAAGTTCTATAACTAATTGGTATTTGTAAGCACATCCAGTCAAACAAAAAATGCAGGGGGGAAGGGCTCTATTAAAGTGGGACATGCTCAACATTTTGAAAGCATTATGTTTGTGACCCAAAACTCAGGTTCCAAATGCTGTATGACTGACTTAAAAATTGGATGTGTCATTATTCAGGTGATCCTCTGATCACCGGAATAATGCCACAGAAGAATGCCCCTAAGCACTATAAAAGAAAAATGAACAGGTGCTGCTTAGGGGACAGCAATTAGACTTAACCAAAACCTGCTGATGTTGTCATGTGGAAACATAAAACCAATATTAATTTCAAAGGGAGACAGAATTCCACAGCATTCACCAGTCCTTTGCAGCTGTATTAAGTGGAAGACCAACCATGGTTAGGGTCCATTTAGAGTAATTTAAAAGACAGTTTATGCAAGAAAGCATAGGGGACAAAAATGCATGATTACTAGAACTTTCTTGACAATTCTGTCTTCTTGCCCATTCCCAGCTAAGCTTCCATGTTTTTCTTTTTCACTGTGTAATGACCCTATCTGAGCCACTACAAAGGCCACATCATGAACTCTGCCACTGAGAGCTCAAGTAGAAAGAGCCCATTGCAGCAACTTCAGGGAACCCATGAAGGTCTATAATTTTGCCATGTCCTGAGGACCGTAAGTTTCTGCAGGCTGTGATGTACCTGGGATAACCCTGCCCTTGGCCCTCAAGCCCTCTCACTTCTTTCTAAGATTGTCATGCGGCCATAAATCTGCAAAGCACCAGAAGTCATGTGTGGCTTTGTGTTTAATCATGATTCCAATTGTGCCTCTAAATCCTTTTGATTCTAAAAAGATCATCTCAAATCCCACATCTTGTTTGATTCCATCCCTGACAACCAAACCCATGACGCCTTCCCCTCTTGCCTTATTGCCTCTGAGTTAGTTAAGCATTGTTAATGGTTGCTAGTGTTAAACTCTAGCTAGGTTGTATCCTCTCCCCTCACCAAAATAAAATAGAAAGCTTATAGACTTTGACGTCATAAGCATCAGGATTTCAATCTAGGCTCTGCCCCTTATTAGCCGATGACTCGCATGTCACCATGAACTTCAGGTTACTTGTATGTAAAGGGAATAATGATACTGGCACTTTCCAGTGCACTTGCAAAATGCTTAGCATATAGTGGCTACTCAATAAATACAGTTACCTTCCTCTCCTTCCCCTTTTCCCCTCAAATTCCATGTATTTGTATCCTGTGCATATTTTACCTTATGGACAATGACAAATTCTTACTGTCTTTGATAATAAATCTGAACACAGTATATCAGAAGCAGAGATGAGGAAGTCTTGTGGCAATAGAAGATCAACAGACCAATCTTTTTTCTCTTTCTCCTCTGTGATCTTCACACCGGAATATCCCATGGGCTTATACTTGTAGGAAGCCACTGGACAAACCTCCTGACTGGGCAAACCTAGAAGATCTAGAAGATGTTGCAGAAGTCACAAATTTTCCAAACCTGATTCAATCTACACCTACGGGGGATTAGTAATCCGATCATTATCAGTGGGGATATGATAAGCGTAGACAAACCACAAGGGAGTGGTACAGATTTTTTCTTATTGATTAATAAAGGTTTTAGACTAGATATGTGGTTTCCAGACTTTCTGATAGCTATGGAGCCATTCTTCAAATGAAATCTCACAAGGAGTTCCAGTAAAGGGAGGAGCTGGGCTAGGCACAGTGGCTCACGCCTGTAATCCCAGTACTTTGAGAGGCTGAGGCGGCTGGATCACGGAGTTCAAGACCAGCCTGGCAACAGAATAAGACTCCATCTTAGGAAAAAAAAAAGTGGGGGGAGGAGCTGCCCATTTGTAGTGGGATGGAGACCCCACTATATATTACCTCAATTTTCCTATATAATATTTCCAGATAATTATTTCTCAATTATTTGAGAAAATAATTGAGATAAAATTTCCAGATAATATTACCTCAATTTTCTAAGTCTCTACTTTTTCTATTATGTTGGCAAAATATAATGAGTTTTTAAAATGTGACTAAGTAACACAACAAAAAAAAGAGTTTAACTCAGAATTTCTATCACCTCAAGCTTGTTTTCCCCTGGGGAAAGAACCACCAGCCCAGGACCCCAGTGTTTCATGGAAATCTAGAAGTCTCCTTCAGCAAAATGGTTAATTATCAAATATGTTTGGAAAAAGCAGTGCTTTTGCCCCTGGGCTTTGCTATGGCTTGAACAGCTCCCCTCCAAAATTCAGGCGTTGCCAATGTGATAGCATTAAGAAGAGGGGTCTTTCAGAGGTGGTTAGGCCATCAGGACTCCCCCCTCATTAATGACATGGAGGCCCTTGTAAAAGAGAATTCATGTAGCATTGCTCCGGTTTGCCTTTCCTCCTCCTGCTATGTGAGGTTGCAGCAGGAAGGCCCTCACCAGAAAAAATGCCAGCACCTTGATCTTGGACTTTCCAGCCTCCAGAACCATGAGAAAAACATTTCTGTTATTTACAAATTACTCAGTCTCTGGTATTTTGCTGTAGCATCACAAACACACTAAAACAGGCTTCCTCTGGGAGGATGCCTGGTTGCATAATCACAGAAGACATTGGACAGCAGAAGCCACATATTTCCTAAGACTTCTCAGACTTATGAGATGCCAGGTATTCCTGGTTAATTTCATTTTACATAGTGCTTGATTTCTTTTGGTTGTTTGTGTCAGAAGAGCTATTAACACCATATAGACATTGGTATCTACTGGAACACAATTTGGGAAAAGTACCTCTGGTCCAAACCCCTGATTTTAGAAGTGAAGTTGCTGAGACCCAAAGATACTGTGACTAGTGACAGACTATCCCAGTTTTTCAGATCTTCAGTGTTCTTCCTAATCTCCCACATTGTCTTCAGGGCTAGATATGGTCTCATGAGAATCTGCTTCTTTCCTTTGTTACTTTTCTGTTGAATTATTTGCTGTGTACACGTGCACTTGGGTGTACACACTGCAAAACAGGAGAACATGCCCTTGAGAAATGTTGGCTCCCATCCTGATGTGGACACTCATTCATACATTTATTCCACAGAACTAGAAGCCACAGGACCACGTGAGGGGCACTGTCATGACTGCATGATCAGGAGAGGGAGTGCGTGATTCCACCCAGGAGCTGAGATGACACAAGCTGGGTTGTGATCATTCACTCATTCATTATCTGTTGATTCCACAAAGCTTTCTTGAATGCTTGCTGTACCAAATTGTGCACGGTGCTGTGGATAAAAAGATAAGGAAGACACAATCCCTGCCTTTAAGCAGCTTACATTCTAGCATGAAAAACGGGCCTGCAATAGATAAGTTTAATGAAGTGATGGAATTGTTCTGAGATAAGCCAATTTCTACCTGAGACAACAGGAGATGGGAGAAGTGCACTTTCTGGAAATAATACTTTGAGCACCTCCTAATAGTCACACACCGACTTTGTTTCCTCCAGCACTTGGAGTTCTTTCTTCAAAAGCCCAAAGTATCTCAAGTTTCCATTGTCAAATTAATCAGAGCAGCAGCAGAGATAATACAAAACAGGGACTAAGAGAAATACCAATTCTCTGCTTTAGCACGCATCATATGAACATCCACCCCCACCCCCACCAGCAGCTTGCCTTCCTAAGTTTGTTTTCTTAAAGCAAATGCTAACATTGGTTTATATCCCTTGAGCACACACCAGCTGGATAGTAGGAAGAAGCCAGTTCAGCATTAAAAATTAACTGCAGATAATTTAGAGGGCAGACAAGCCACAGGCAGATAACGGTGTGGAATATATCATTATAACCAGTGAGGATCTGTCCAGCCCACCCTGCAACCTCATCTCCTGGCTCTGCTGAGGTTGTGTTCTTGTTACAGGTCTTAAGACACCCTTTTTACGAACATATCAGTGGGAGCGTAAACAAAGTCACCTGAAATTTAGAGGATGTTAATGAGAGCTACATAAATTTAGACAGCCCGGAATGCAGTTATTAGATCATTTTCAAGTGAATAAAATCTGAAATTTGCTTTTTACTTTGCCAACCATCTTCTCACCAGCGAATGCCCACTGTAAACACTCTCCAAGGCCCATAAAGCGATGGGTCTTTAAAGTACGTTTCAGAATAACTGAACCAAATTAAACTGCTCTTTACTTTTGCCATAGGAGCTCTGACAAATAAAATGGAAGATGTTGTTGCCATTTTCATTGACTAAAACAAATCCTTACTGGAAAAAAAAAAAGAGGAGAAAGAAACTAAAATGTCAGTTGCTGACATTGTCATTCCCTGCCACTCAGTAAATAAACATAACATCTATTAGTTGTCATGGAAACGTTCCGCCTGATTCTGAGCATCAAAGCTCCACAATAAAGAAACCGTGATACTTGACGCTGTGCGCAAACAACTCTTTTGGCATTTCTCACGAGCTCATCAGCACAAGAGCTAACATTTTCCCTGTTTGTTTTCTTTTCAGACAAGAATGCATTTGCTTCAGCAAAAGAGACATGTATCTTAGAAACCTATCAAAAATATTTGAATACAGCTACCTCGGCAATCTCTGCTCTCTGGGCTCCTCCCCCCCACCTTTCTTTTAACCTTTGCCTGAGAAGAATTTAAATGGCATATTTAGTGGCTGTATATTGTGCTTCCTGTACCTACTGCTGCATAAAAGGGATTGATTTAAATCGCTTACAGTAACCAAGTGGGGGAGGAGGGTCCAGTTTTCTGCACCAAATGCTCCAGGATCCATAATAAGCAACCACAAATACAGACAACAAATGAGTGTGCTTGCATTTGTCTCTTCTCTGGAAAAGAATTATTCTTTAGAACGGATGGACTGCACACTTTTAGCATCAACAAGAGAGCAGCTCAGATGTGCGAGCACCAATAAAGGATACTTAAGCCTCCGTCCCCCAGGTAACGAGTCTCAGAAATGTTGGCTAAGAAAGTCAGAGAATGTTCCTATTATAATTTTGTTTTCAATCGTGAAATTTATAACACCTCCCAAAGCAGGAACGGACCAAGTGTAAAGATTACAGCTGAGTGCCACTAAAGCGTTAAAGGCAACCATTGTTAATAACAATCGGCTGAAAAGCAAGACGCAGCTCATGCTTTGGAGCCGTACTAAGAGATTCAGCATCTCCAAAAGCGCTAGAACCTTTGACAAGCCAGGCATAAATCAGGAGGGATTTAAATTCCTGATTTTCTGGCATTTTTTAAGCTATAAATCCTACACATTCCTAAAACCACATTGTCCCATAACTGGAGCTGAGGGCTAGAGTAGGTCCCTGGAACAGCTCAAAGGGTCAAACTGGAATTAGGAGGTCCTGCTTCTCTCTAGGCCTTAAGGCAATTCTTTCTGAAGGACATTTAAAGACTTTTTTTTTTTTTAAGTCTTCTGAAGTGAAGCCAAGAGGGTGTTATATTTATCCCAACACCCTACCAGGCCTTTCTCGTCTTTGGATGTAACCATGTTGGGATCTTTGTAGATCTTATTAATCCATATGTCTGCATATTCAAGATGGTTTGGACAGTCAGAGGTCAGAAAACAGTTAAAGGAGGGAAACCAAATGGTCTATAAATGAATGTGATCTATTCAGGGTTTCTTAAAATGAGCTTAAGGACCATTTGCCTTCCTGGAGAGAGATGTGGACGGAAGAGGTGTCCTGCTCCAACCCATGACTTTAGCATGAGGAAAGCATTCAGGATGAATGAAAGAAAGAACAGAGCAGAATCAGGATGCCTGGTTAAGAGACAAGTCAAAATAAGATGAAATGAGAACCCAAACTACAGAGTGGCAGCGAAAATGCAGAGTGAATGTGGAAAATTTGATGAAGGTAAAATCTGAAGGTCTTGGTACCTAATTGGATTCGCATGAGGAGAACCAGAGAAGGGAGAGTCACTCACGGCCAGGAGGAAAGAGCACAGCATTTGTAACCAAGAAACCTGGATTGAAGGTCTTTATTCTGCCATTTACTAGTTTTGTAAACTCTGGGGAGCCATTCACCTCTGAGTCTCATTTTTATCGGTTGCAAAACAAGGCTTGAAATACCTACAAAATAAATGAGAAAATGTATTAACTATCTCAAAGATGATGAAATGGACCACTATTTAATAATAGTCCCTTTAATACTTATGACTTTGAAGTCATTTCTTTTTCTTGTGCCTCAGTTTCTTCATTTGTAAAAAGTAGACCACAGTGAACCCTACTGGCCCTTCTGGCTCTAACATGTTTTCTATCTATCTGGAAGTGATCAGTTTGGTTTGTACATAGTGAATGCATGTCAGCATTCATGTGAAAAGCTTCCTGATCAAGTTGGTAACACAGATCAGGACTTCCAGAGAGATATTTTTCAAATGGCCACACAGGCCCCTAGGCAGTATTGGGGAAATGCCTAGGGAGCATTTTTGATGGTCAAAATGATTTGGAGGGCACTCCTGAGGTTAGAGGATGGGAACCAGAGATATTAATTTGTTGCACTAGATGCAGTATAAACACAACAATGAATTGTAGTGTGCATGTCCCTCAAGATACTTGAGTAGGACATTGATTCTCAATTGGGGTCTAGGGATCCCTGGAGGTCCCAGAGTCCTTTTCAAAGATAATTCAAGGTCAAAACCATTTTCACAGGAAGACCAACACATTATGTGCCTTTGTCATTGAGTTGATGTCTCCAATGATGAGACAAAAAGAAACGGTAAGTGAAAATGTTGATGCTTTAGCATTAATCAAGGCAGCAGCACTCAACGAAA
Organism: Theropithecus gelada; assembly: GCF_003255815.1. Taxonomy (NCBI): domain Eukaryota; kingdom Metazoa; phylum Chordata; class Mammalia; order Primates; family Cercopithecidae; genus Theropithecus; species Theropithecus gelada. The sequence continues at coordinate 87,490,464 of NC_037670.1, forward strand.
CTATACTAGTGGTTATTGTATTACTCACTACTATGCACTTGGTGTTAACAAAATCACCAACAAAACCTTCCAGATTCATTTAAGGATGTCCTTGATGAAGCAATAAAATTAACTTCATTGAATCTCAGCCCTTCAGTACATATCTTCTTAATACTCTGTCTGGCAAAATGCTGCATATCAAAATAAAATTTTGTTTAAATTGCAAACTGAACTAGCCTCTTTTTTCATGAAACATCATTTTTTATTTGAAAAAAGAAGTGACATATGTACTATGATGCATATCCTGCAGACCACTTTCTCAGAAACAACAAATAATTTTTTTCATTTCCAAGAAATTACTTCCAAGAAAACAACTAAAGTACCTCTTGCCAATGATAAAACTCAAGCATTAAAGAAAAAATTAGAATTATGGAAACTTTGTAACTACCACATGAGCTTGGCAGTTTCTCAACACTAAAAGACCCTTCTGATGAGATGAGTGGCAGTATTAACTAATGTGATTTACTGATACTGTATAATGAAATGTGTCAACATTTGGAAGATCTGTGTAACTCAGTGAGCCAATACTTTACAAATAACCAACCTGTGCTGTTATAAAATCATGCATGGTAAAAGAGCCACTGTGAAAGTGCAAACTAAACCAATGGATTTTAATATAGTAGAGTACAAAATGTTCACTGATATGGCTTCTGTTTCAACATTGCAACTAACATTTAAGAAACTATCGCTTATTGAGTTTTGTGTGTTATCAAGTAATGTCTACATTGCCTGAAAGATCTATTACACACTCCTGTCTTTTCCAACTATTTCCCTGTGTGAGCCTGGATTTTCTTCAGACACTCCAAGCAAAATGCCATATGGCAACAGAATAAATACCGAAGTGGATAACAGAATTTAGGTGTCTTTAATTAAGCCAGACAGTAGAGCGATTTTCAAAAATGTAAAACAATGCCACTCTTCTGATTAAATTATGTTTTGTTTAGGAAGATACAGATACTTTTAAATAAAAATACTATTTTAACATGAAATGGGGTTATTTTTAAAGATAATAAATACTGTTAACATTTCAGTTTTAATTTCTAATACAGTAAATATCAATGCAACCTGCATAAATGAACCTCTTAGAAGGTTCTCAACAATTTTTGAGTGTAGAGGCGCTAAGACCAAAAAGTTCAAGAACTTTGTTTTCCTGATGTAGGAAAAATTCAATTATCTAAGCCAACAACCATTTTCTCAGAAACAAAAAAATAATTTTTCATTTCCAAGAAATTATTTTCTATAGAAACACAACATACTTTCGTATGTTTTAATGTACACCAACATCCAGGATTGCAACTACCATGCAAGTAAATGGTAGATCATGTGTTCTTTGGTTCAAAACTTGACCAAGAATTGTTGACCATTTCATAAAATCACAGCACCAATGGCAACACTAATCATGACATTAGAGTTGTTGATATAGTATACCTGTATTGCCTACCACTGTAGTTGTCTCAGCCCTGTGATTTTTTTGATAAGATGCAAACATCTGACATTTCGTGTTCTTGTGAAGTTGTGCCCAAGGTACTTGCATACTGAAATACATACTGTATTATTTTCTTTCTTTTTTATAATATAGTCAAGGCATTTTATTTTAGTTATATATATATATAGGTAATTTGTATTATTTATGAATTTTATGATAATAAAAAAGACATTACAAAATATGTTTTAAAAGGAGCATTAGGTCTGAGAATCACTGCTCTAGGACGATGAGATAGAGGCTAGTGTGAGATATTTGAGAGATGACTATATAGAAGTATAGCTGCTGTGTGCAGTGGCTCACACCTGTAATCCTAGCACTTTGGGAGACTGAGGCAGGTGGATCACTTGAGGTCAGGAGTTCAAGACCAGCCTGGCCAACATGGTGAAAGCCCTTCTCTACTAAAAGTACAAAAAGATTAGCTGGGCATAGTAGTGTGCACCTGTAGTCCTAGCTAATTGGGAGGCTGAGGCAGGAGAATCACTTGAACCTGGGAGATAGAGGTTGCAGTGAGCTGAGATCATGCCACTGCACTCCAGCCTGGGTTACAGAGCAAGACTCCGTCTCAAAAAAAAATAAAGAAGTATAGCTGAAGCCACAGGGAGGAGTCAGCTTATGAGATGTCTGGTTTGGAGTGTCTTGCTTTTAAAAATGATAGAGGACTATCCATCGGTGTATTAGTCCATTTTCACACTGCTATAAAGAACTACCTGAGACTGGGTAATTTATGAAGAAAAGAGGTTTCAATGACTCACAGTTCCACAAGCTTAACAGGAAGCATGACTGGGAGGCCTCAGGAAACTTACAATTATGGTGGAAGGGGTAGCAAGCACATTGTACCATGGCTGGGGGAAAGAGAGTGAAGGGAGAAGTGCTACACATTTTTAAAATGTCAGATCTTGTGATAACTCACTCACTATCACAAGAACAGCAAAGGGTAAATCTGATCCAATCACCTCGCATCAGTCCCCTCCTCCAGTTCAACATAAGATTGGAGCAGGGATACAAATCCAAACTGCATCAATTGGGTAGACACACAGTCCCAAAAGAATGCTGCTCGTGAAAATTTGTCCAAATTTCCCCCGATACTCTTTAGTTGCAAAGTGCTACCTCCTTGTCAATCTTATACTCCTCTTTGCCTACCAACTCTGCCTTGCATGCATTTCCTCCTTGAACTTATCTGTTTTCTTAAGTCAGTGGATACTTCAACCCATCTCCAAAGTCTATTTTACTAGCCACACTTTCTTGGACACCTGACCTTATTCCACTCCCAGTTTGGGCTCTGCTACTGCTGTCTGGGACTTTGAAAACTCCAGAAAACTGTCTGACCACCGAAAGGAAATATATCAAAGAAGGCAAGTTTAGGAAGAGGAAATGTGAAAAACAAACTTCTTTGAGAATAGGTTAGGCTCTTGCCACCCTGGGTCTCCCAGTCCCAGCAAAAGTCTTCGTTTCCTCCCTCTTGTGAATTCTAAAATTCATCCAATTTCACATTTTTGTAAAATGGCAAGATGTCTCACTCTCTTCGCCCATGATTAAAATCCAGTTGTTTATTTATAGGGTCATTTGTTGCTGAAGCTTCTCCCTAAAAAAAGAATAATAATTGCTTCTTCAGATGGTTTGCTTCTATCTGCCAGAAGATGTCATTTTGGGATGAGGCCATTCAAACTTGCTCAAATCTGAGCAATAACTCAACTAAAATGAGGTCAATGTAAATGACTACCCACAACGGGGAAAAACCTGTTAAATTAAATCCAGAGTAAGTAGCAACATATCATGTAGTGAGAGTTACATGTGTCAAATGAAGGAGTGTTATGAGGATTAGTGAGTCCGTTATTAAAACACGCTTTGGGATTCTTGGATGAATGGCACTGTTGAAAGTGGGGGTAGGGCTGGTATTTACAGATTGCAGTTATATCAAGGCCTTGCAACAGACTCTGAGGAAATATAGAGAAAGCAATGGAATAACTTAAAACATATTTTTGTTGATTGTTGTATCTTATACCACATTTAGCAGTTCAAATACTTAATTCAGCAAAACATGTAGAGGGATGCCAGTGTGTACTTTGCAAAGTTCTATAAAATGAAATGTAAGCTCATCAAGAATTTCAACATGCGTTGTGCCCTATGAAAGAAGCACTGGGCAAAAGCAAGAACCAGTTCAGAATAAATTTATTCTTATTCCCCACAATGGTTTGTGTAATAAGCAGATGTCAGAAATGAGAATGTCAGGGAATTCTCTGTTGGGTGAAGTACATATCTAGCCTGTGGCAATGACATGATTCCAGGCCGTTTCCCTGCAATGCTTGATGTTGTCATAGATGGTGGAAAATGCAGTCAATTGCCTGAATGTTTCTAAATGCCTGCAGGTCTTAAGCAGGTTTCCAGATGACTGATTTTCTTTTCCACCTGGAAGTTTGCACGTTATAATATGCACAACTGAGATCATCCTATCCTTTGAGATTTTTGTAAAATTGTGATAAGCAAGGTTCCTATCACCTTTCTTGCAGAATCACACAGCCTCCATATCCACCTGTGACTTCCCAGAGGCTGGATCTTCATGGTCCATGAGTCCTATTGCAGCCAGATCCTCCTTTGTAGTTCCCTGATGCTGCTTGGCACCCCCAGCCTCACCAATCTAGCCACAAAGTCCTGTCCTTTCCTGGATTGCCCCACAGCCTGCTGACATAAAGCATTTGATGTATAGCAGCACATTTTACTGAACAGTTGGGGTAGCAAATGGTATTTATCTCATAGGATAAAATAGGAGAAAAAGGAATTGAAAATATACTAATAGATATTTCTGTTCTCAAGAACCACCCCTGCCCAGTCACCCCAACCCCAATAATTTCTCATTGGCTGCTTTTCTCTTTACACTTCAGCCTCCTCTAAGGCCACTCAGCTACAGGATTCCTTCATTCCCTTCTCTGCCTCTCCTCTCTTCTGTTTGTTACTTCCAAATTCCTAGTTATTTTCTATCCAGAGTTGTGTTGCTATTCTTTGAGATCTCTTCCCAATCCATGCTCTCAGAGTATCATCTTCCATCCTTGATGCAGTTTATTAAGATTTTTTTTTGACTAAAAACATTTGCTCAGGAAAAGATAACCGTAATTTTTTTCCCAAATAGGAATCTGTTGCCATCCAGGGGAAGCCTTGACCATCCTGCAACTACTTAGGGTTAGGGCCTTTGGAGGGAGCCCCAGGCACCAATTATGCTGATAAATCACAGTTAATTGACTTTTTTATTTTTATTTTTTTGAGACAGAGTCTGTCTGTCGCCCAGGCTGGAGTGCAGTGGTACAATCTCCACTCACTGCAACCTCTATGTCCTGGGGTCAAGCAATTCTCTGCCTCAGCCTTCTGAGTAGCTGGGATTACAGGTTCCCACCACCACGCCTGGCTAATTTTTATATTTTTAATAGAGACGAGGTTTCACCATCTTGGTCAGGCTGGTCTTGAACTCCTGACCTTGTGATCCACCCGCCTTGGCCTCCTTAAGGCGTGATCCACTGTGCCCAGCCATTAATTGGCTTTTATTAGCAATTCATGAACCAGGCAGCATCCAGTCTACAAAACAGACAGAGGCACTCCACTGGACATGGCAGAGGAGTTTGCTTTTATCAAGTAGCTTGAGCAGGAACAAGGAAATAGCATAGTGCAAAAAGTAAATTGATTTACAGCAGGTTACATCTGGTTACCTTCCCTGTGTGGGTTAAAGCATGAGAGACATCCTTATCATGCTGGCTAAGGTTGATTAGGTCCTTTCTTTGACCGGTTGTTGTGAATCTCCTGTTTTTTAGAAAATTGACCTTTGTGGGGATTTGGTCATCATCTGTCTCCTGATTTCTCACAAGTTGAGATCTTACAGGTAAACACCTTAGGTTTGGGTCTGATAATGGGGAGTCTTAGTATGAGTGCCTCCATTTGGGGTTGGTGCATCGGGGACTAGGGCAGCAGCTCAGGCTACAACAATGATCTCCCATCATTTTATTTAACACTAGTGAGGACCTTCCTCTTCCACTGAGCCATCCATGGATGGTCCAGGAGCAGAGATGCCATCCATGCTGAACTCCATCCACACTATACTGTGTAGATCCCTCGTTAACATTAACAAATATACAATTGTGGATCATTCCACAGTATAAGAGATATCTGGGCAGGACATGACAGATTCCAATACAAATTGCCATTATGCCTACTATGGAAGGAAGGACATAATCCCTATAGAAATATGTGAAGAGGATTATTTTTTGCTTCTTTGGGGTTTTTTTGAGTCAAAACTTTTTACTATTAAGTCTGATTTATTATTTTGAATAGGTAATATGTGAACGAGTTATAAAATTTTAAAGGTCAAAAGGCCAAAAGTGAAAAGTCATTCTTCTTCTCTCTTTTATCCAGTAAATGGCCAGCCTTCCTTCCTAGGGGCAACTACAGGCAACAACTTCTACTGGATCCTCTCAGAGATTTTCTGTGCATTTACAAACGTAAATATTTATGTTTTTCCTTAAACAGCTTGCGCCCACTCTATATCGTCTAATGTACTTTTCATTAATTTTCATTTAATGATATATCTTGGACATCACTCCTCATCAATAAATAGAGAGACTCATTATTTATATTGGTGCTATGAATTTATATTGTATGTATAGGTCATAATTTATTCAACCATTGATGCACATTTAGATGGTTTTTAATATCTTCTTGTTATAGTCCTGAAAATGAGTACCCTTGTGGATATGATATTTTATACATGTGCAACATACGTATAGGATTAATACTTTGAAAAGAAATTCTTAGGTTAAATGGTATGTGCATTTTATTTTACTTATTTATTTTTTGAGACTGTGTTTCACTCTTGTTGCCCAGGCTGGAGTACAATGACGCGTTCTCGGTTCACCACAACCTCTGTCTCCCAGGTTCAGGCAATTCTCCTGCCTCAGCCTCCCAAGTAGCTGGGATTACAGGCATGCACCACCATGCCTGGCTAATTTTGTATTTTTACTGGAGACAGGGTTTCTCCATGCTGGTCAAGCTGGTCTCGAACTCCCGACCTCAGGTGATCTGCCCATCTTGGCCTCCCAAAATGTTGGGATTACAGGCGTGAGCCACTGTGCCCCACTGATAAGTGCATTTTATTAGCGATTACCCAGTTGCCTCCCATAGAGATTCACTAATTTACCTTCCCAACAATATGTTGACGAGACAAGAATTTGTCTGCACTTTAAGAGATGGACATGAGTTACAATGGCATATAAAGAGGAGAGAAGAATTCTAGTAAAAAGAAGTGGCTTGCTCCTAGTCTGTAAGCACCTTCAGGAGAGGAACTGTGTTGTTCATCATCAGATAATGCAGCCCGTAGCACAAAACTTGGAATGCGTAAATATGCAGACATTGCTGGTAAGTGAGTGGCATGGTAACAGTGCACAGCTAGGAGCTAAGCCTAAGCTGACTGGGGGACAGAGAGTAGAGCCAACTATCTGGGATATTATGTTTAATGGGGGAGAAGTGGCAAAAAAAAAAAAGAAAAATTGAAAATGTAAGTTGCTTTTTCTCTGTCATCACCTAAAAATAATTTGTGCTCTAGCCACTTTTAAGAGTCACAATTAACAGAGAAAATGTGGTGAAATGGCTATCATAGTCTTTCATGGGAAAATATGATCATATCATCCAAGAAAGAACATTAGCTTCTGCTATTTTTCCAACCACTGGTCATTAGTTTTGTCAATATGTGGCCACTCAATCAGGATGTTGTAAGTCCAGATGAATGGTCTTGGCTGCCCTTAAGATCAGGATAATTGCTGGAGCTACCGCACTGGCCAGAAATCCATCCTGATCATCACATTGGGAGAAATAATCAGATAAGCCTTTCTGGGGCCAGTTCATTCTGTATGTATGAAGTCAACAAAGGGCTATGAAGGGAATGGAATGCATAAGTTTAGTTATTGGTTTAATAATCCAAGAAAATAAAGTCGTTCTTAGAAGGTGGGTAAATCGATGATCCAAAGATAGTATAAAGACCACACACATACACACAAATACACACAAACACACCGTATGCTTGTACTTCATTGAATGCTATGATCTGCCAGGCACTGTCCCTAGTTTATTTCCAGACATCACAATTCTAGGTGTTGACATTATTGTCTCCATTCACAGACCAGGAAACTGAAGTCTGAGTAAGTGAATTGTATCTCTCATGATTACTCACCTAAAATAGTGATCAGATAAGAATTCCAACCCAGGTATCTCAGATGCAAAACCTATATTTCTACCATTCTGTGAGGCTTAAATTGCAAATATGAACTAATGCCATGGGTCATTCACCATTCATCCCTTTATTACACATTTTTTCTTCAAGCTGTCTCAGTAAGTCAGTGGGATGGCAGTGTTTATGACATGCAATTAAATGTCTGTCTCACATGCAGGACAACTCCTCTAAATAATGTGTTACACCCTTTCCACATAGAATAGATTAGGCTTCAGATCTAGTAATGGCACATTTGTAGTACATTACTTTCTTTCCAGAACACAACTGATCACCATGGGCACTGGGGATGCTTTAGCATTTAGGCCCTACATTTATCACAGTGTGTTGCCTGCAACACTTTTTTTTTTTTTTTTTGGTACCTGGCTCATTAGAGAGACCACTAGACATTTTAAAACCAAATTGAGTTTAAATACATTTCCTTGACGCATCTGTTTTGTTAAATGTAGCCCATGAAGCCAACATTAAAAGCAATGCCATTAAGAGGGCATAAGGTAAGCTCATTTAGTTGACCAAATTGTATAACACAATGAATTAATATGGTAATATGCCTTTGGAGACCAGCAGCAGATAATAGAGGTGAACAGAGGAGCTCGAGTCTGGTTTTGGAAAAGCAAAAGCAATTCATCATTATGCTGTAACAATATAGGAGAACATTTCTCATTTCCCACTCTCCTGCCCCCAACTCTGAAAACCCTTGGTTGTACTTTTTGAACAGCAACTCTGAACAACACAACTTTGCTAACTCAGACTGCTGCATTTTCATTACCCAAAGAACTCTTTTGTTTGTATTTTGAAGCCTTGGTAAATAAGTGGAGATTTCAGTTATGAGTGAGAGTTGGTGAGGCATGAAGCCGCCCTTCTCTCCCTGGAGAACAACTATCGAAACACTCCTCAAATAGACAGAAGGCAAAGCCAGAGACAGAACAGAGCAGGTAGAACAAAAATACCATAAGAGACTCCAGCTGTCCCTCCCTCCAAGTCAAGCATTAGAAATTGTGTGCTGTGTGAATTGACAGTCCAATTTATTGGCCTCAATCCTTCTCTCAGTGGCTTGAGTCTTGTTTTTATCCTGCCAGAAAGAACCTAATTAAAGCTTATTATGCCTGGTCAGCAAGAATATATTCCTTAGCCACTTTAAGAAAAAAAAAAAAAAGCTATCTAAATAATGTTTTCCCCGACTGTAAAATTACATATGCTCATTATAGAAAATTTTAGAAAACACAGAAAAGCATTAAGTAGAAAATGCAATCTTACATAATCCCAACTCTGAGAAACTTAATATTTTAGTGTGTTTATTTCCATTTCACAAACCATTAAATACTTTTCAAAAGCAGGATTTTTGTTACTACATAAAATGATTTTAAAATATTTCTGAGGTTGAAAGTTTAGGTTTTCAATTAGTTTTCCTTTTTTTTTTTTTTTTTTTTAATGCAAAACCATATGTAAGCTTTTCACCTCAGTTTCAGTTCCTTTAAGGAGGACACATACCTAGAAGCAGGTTCCTGGACTGTGAGGTATGGATAATTTTAGAGGTTTTATGTTAAACCCACTGGATGCTTTTCAATCCTTATTTCTTGACCTCTCAACAACTTCTAACATTGCTGACAGCTACTCCTTTTTTGAAATCTTTTTTTCTTTTGCTCTGTGACACCAACTTATCCCAATTCCCTCCTACCTCACAGTCCCTCTCAGGGTCCCCTCCTCTGTCTCACCATCCATGTCGAAGTTCCTTAGGTTTCTGTCCTATGCCCTTTCCCCTTTTGGATCTACATTCCTTCTAAGTAATCTTGTCTACACTCAGGGTTTCACTTACCAGTTCCATATCTAAATTTCCCTATTGTTTATCTCTGTTCCAGGCCCGTTTCTCAAGCTCTGGGATACACATCCCATACATCTTCTCTTCTCCCACATCCGTGTCTCACAGGTATTTCAAACCCATGATATTACAATGCCAATCCTACACTTTCTACTCTCTGTTTCAGAAGGACAAGTAATAGTGACAATAGTGTGCATCATTTTCTTGTTCCTGATTTTAACGGAAATGTTTTCTCTTTCTATGTAGCAGGATATTGGTCCAAGACAGATTGTGATTATGTAAGACTGTACCAAGGAAGACCTTTTCCTCCTATTTAGACATCATTATTTGTCGATAGTGTGTTAATCCTACCCCATAGCCTGACTTTGTGCCTCTGTCCTACCAATGATCTTTGCTTTGGGTGCAAAAATTACCCGATTCATAACGAATGCTATGAAGTTGACAAAGCCTAAAACCACACAGTAAAATAGATTAAAATATTCAATAAAGAACCATAGTTTGTTAAAGACACTAAAAACAAATAAATTGAAAATAAAGAGTTCATAGAAATATCAAAAAACAAGACCAATTTTCAAAACGAGAATCACACCAAATGATCCAGCAATCTCACTTCTGGGCATATATCCAAAAGAAGTGAAATTAGGAACTTGAAGAGATAGCTACATTCCCATGTTCATTGCAGCATTATTCACAATAGCCAAGATATGAACACCAACCAAGTATCCAACAGATGAATGGATTAAAAACATTGTATACACATATAACAAAACATTATCCAGCATTAAAAAAGAAGGCACTCTTGCCGTTTGCAATAACTAGATGAATCTGAAGAACACTATACTAAGTGAAATAAGCCAGTCACAGAACAAATGCTGCTTGGTTCCACTTACATGAGATATGTCTGATAGTCAAACTCATAGAAGCAAAGAATAATACAATAGTGGTTCCCAGGTGCTGGGGGTGGAGGAATTGAGGAGTTTGTTGTTCAATGGGTATAAAGTTTCAGTTATGCTAGACGAATAAACTCTAGAAATCTGCTGTACAATGTCCTTATAGTTAAAAAATATAGTCCTTATAGTTAAAAATATGGAACTGCACACTTAAGATTTGTTAGTTTAAGATCTCACGTTAAGTGTTATTGCCAAATACACACACATGCACACACACACACACAAACAAGACAAAAACAAAAAAAAAAACATGAGGAAACTTTGGCAAGTGTTGGATATGTCCATTATCTTGATTGTGGTGATGGTACCATATATTTTGCATATGTCTAAATTCAATAATACACATTAAATATATAAAGTTATTTATATATAAATTAAGCCTCAACAAAGCTTTTAAAAATAAAAACCCAACAAAACCAAACAAAAATCAACAAGCGGTTAAAGTGCACCGGGTAAGTGTAGTGTGGATTTAAATTAATGAAAGAATTAAATCTTCTCTTCAAAATTGGGATCTGCAAAATTTGACCTATAAAATTAGACTTGGAAAAAATAGTGGCCATAACAGATAACTCACAAAGGCAGAAGTTATTATCTATAAGACTTGCTATGGGCCAAAGAGAGTGGAAGAGAAACAAAAACAACTAAACAATGAATCAAACTTTTGTTGAAGTCAATGAAATAATTTCAGAAAAATTAAAATGGGAAAAAGGGAACAAGTTTAACTGTGCTATAAACAATCGATTAAGAAATTGGATCTTATCCATGAACTCTTCACAGAGCAAAGGATAAATGGTTTTCTCTGAGGAGGTTTCATATTGAGTGTGTTGGCTTCTTTTCCTCTTCCTCCCCACACTCCACCCAGAATCAGCGAACAAACTGCACTCTGCATCCTCAGACTCGCAGCAGGCTGGGCAGCAAGGCTGTTTCCCTGTATGTACAAGATTCTATTTGGAGCCTTGGGGACCTGGAGCAGAGCCCACCTGAACATTATTCATGCCCTTTGCATGGCTATCCCACACTCTTTCCCTAGTATCACACCTAAGCCTTCTATGAAGAAGTCAAAGTTGAAGACTTGCACTGTTGCCTGGGCTGGAGTGCAATGGCACAATCTTGACTCACTGCAACCTCCGCCTGCCAGATTCAAGTGATTCTTCTGCCTCAGCCTCCCAAGTAATTGGGATTACAGGTGCCCACCACCACGCCTGGCTAATTGTTTTTCTATTTTTAGTAGAAAAGGGGTTTCACTATTTTGGGCAGGCTGGTCTCGAACCCCTGACCTCGTGATCCACTTGCCTCGCCCTCCCAAAGTGCTGGGATTATAGGCGTGAGCCACTGCACCCGGCCTGAAGACTTCTAAAGCATCGAAGCATCTTGGAAACACCTGCTGCAGTGTTTTCAAGCTGGGGCCACCGCATCCTCAAAACTAAATGCCCATCTAACATTATCTGCAGGGTGAATAAATAATAGATGTTCTACTATTTATTAAAAAGTGTTACTAGATTAATTGTAGTGTTTTCTCATTTTGTGTCTTTTCAATTATCAGATTCTAAAAGCCCAAGTATTTTCATGGGGGAGTATATGACATCTTTTTAAGATTAAATAAGGTCTTTAAAACCAAAACTGATCCAATTCAATCCCTTCATTGCAGATGAGGAACAGGTAAGTGAAGTGAGACTCACCCAGAGTCACTTATTGAATTAGTAACTAGGCTGGATCTAAATATTCATACCTCTGATTGCACACCAAGGGTTGCTTCTACTACGTTCCTTTCCTCTCTAAGGAAGGGCAAACTCGAACTTGATTCACATTTGCTTCTTTTGAGTTTTTTGTTGTTGTTGTTTTTATAATCAGTGGTAGCTAAGTCCAACTATGCTAGAGAAGCTGAAAAAGTAGAAGACCACACTGATCTTCAGAGAATAATTATAAGACAATCACACCTGAATTAATTGTAATTTACTGTTGAAATGAGAAAAACATTTTTCTTTCCTTCAAAGCCACCTCACATTGAGGACAATGACAACAAAGTCTCAGTGATTGTGACCTATTCTTTTCTTCCTGGGCACATGGTCCCCCTGGTAGAGACTACATTTCCTGACCGCCTTTGCAGCCAGGTGTGTCTATGGGACTAATGAGACTAAATACTCACCAATAGGACATGAACTAAAGTGATGTGTCCAATGGATGCCTCACTTGCTTAGAAAAAAAATTCTTGCCTTGGATTTTTGTTTTCTGTCTCTTCTCCTTCCCCTTAGCTGGAATGTGAACATACCTGTGTCCCAGCTTTGATTTAGTAGACAAACTTAATGCTCCCATGTGATGAAGGAGAAAAATTAAAAGGGATGGGGAGGCAGGCACTGAAGTCTTTGAGTGACTGCATGGAACTTAGCTACCCATCAGTGCACATCACGAAAGCTTTGGTTCACATCACTCACTCTTAAGACATTATACTTTGGGGACCCTTTGTCACAGTCACTCTAACTTTACAGTGAGCAAACGTTTTCTCGCCCCTTGGGGGCATTGAGAGAGAAAACTAAAGTCATCAGTTTGCCACTTTGACCAAGTTAGATTTAATTCGAGATTAATCTGTGAAGTGCCTGACTGAGGGGGAAAAATGCCAACTCTATTTTTGCAATCAAGATGGTGAGTCTGGTTCATGTTATAAAAGTAACAGATGTCTGATGCATATTTTAGGGGTCTCTACTACCTAACAAATATTTTTTTAATCCTCTCCTGTTTTTATAATTCCTAGTGAAAGAATTATGTGAATTGGCAGAAAAAACAACCTAAGAACTTTGCTCTGCATTTTATTGAAAAAAATACTCCTACCCCTGAAACCTTGATAGCGGATATTAATTTAAATCATATATGGCATTGTTAAAATATTTTCATGTTGATTTTTTTGACAACTGCTGCCATTTTCTCCTTTAAAGAAACTTTATAATGGACCTTCTGGCATATAAGGGGAGAAAGGGCATTCAAACTCCCTTAACCCTTTTTGCCATATTTTTGTCAAGCTCCCAATCTGACATTACCTTTGGACTCACACCTCGCTGCAGCTGACTTGAGAGATTAGGGCCTGTGAGTGTGGGGTGTGGGTTCCTGGTTCTTTCTCGGGCATGCCTTAGGACTCCTCTTTCTAGATACACAAGCGCCTGAGGCCAGCGCTATCAATGCTCCTGTCAGCCTCCAAAACAAAGCAGCTGCCTTTCCATGGTGGGCATGGGTAGCTCTGTGGAGCCCACACCCAGGTTGAGAAGGCATAGTCACCTCTCTCTTGGTCTTCCCAACCCCTACCCCTGTACTGGAAAGCACCACCTCTCCCCTCTTCCTCCAAGGTATCTTCATAGAATCACGGATTAAATGAGTTCTCCTAGTCCCTTCTGATTTAAAATCTTATACTTTCATTATTTCTAATTGGATTATTTCTTCACTACAATGGGAAAATAAAAGTACTTTTATTTCCCATCTGCTCTGTCTACCTGAATCTCTCTTTTTCTCTGATGATTTACAACTCCAATTGTTCCCAACAGGATTGAAAGTGGCCGACTACTGTCTTTGACATACAGTGCATATTTTTGTTCTTGTCTAACCACACCAGTCAGGTAATGCCCTTTTTTAAAATTAGTGACCTGTTGATCTGAATCCTATAATCTTTGTTACTTTCAAAAAAATTGTTATTATAAATTTAATCCCCCCACACCTTCAACATGAGGAAAAAAGACAATCCAATTTGGTCCATTACAACTATTCACGTCCAGAAATATATAACAGGGTGCCCTCCCAAGCCACATGGAAAAGATTTCTAACTCTTTTCAGTTCCTTAACTTTGCTCCAAGGATGGTCCGAGACTTTTCCATCACGGCCTAAGGAACTTAAAGTCTGTCACAGAAAATAACCTCCCACCACTATTCCTGGTTCAGAATCCACCTGTAATACTCATCTTAGTCTTTTGAAGTTGAGACAATATTGAATTTTGTTCCAAAAGGCTATATCACAATAGGTAACATATATTTAATTATTTGAAATCTAATTCTTAAAGATAGCAATATTTTCAAAGAAACAGCAATTAAGAATACCATTATTTTATTGCTTTGTAATAGTGAACAAGGTCGTGAATTTTTTTTTCTTTATCAACTCTGTCTTATAACAATTCCTCATATGGAGACAAAGTCTTTGTTTGACTTTAATTATGACAATTATCCTCTAAAAAATTAATTATTGGCTCTTATGTAAGGAGCTAACACAACCTAAATCTCATATCATATTATACACTGACATGGTAAGTCTTAACTAGACAAGTAGTAGTATAATTTTTGACAGCATATTGGATTGTGTTAAAAATCATGTAAATGAAGAGTTCTGGTTAATTTTTTTTTTTTTTTTTTTGAGACAGAGTCTGACTCTGTCACCCAGGCTGGAGTGCAGGGGCACTATCTTGGCTCACTGCAACCTCCGCATCTCAGGTTCAAGTGATTCTTCTGCCTCAGCCTCCCAAGTAGCTGGGACTACAGGTGTGTGCCACCACGCCCAGCTAATGTTTGTATTTTTAGTAGAGACGAGGTTTCACCATATTGACCAGGCTGGTCTCAAACTTCTGACCTCGTGATCTGCCCCCCGCCTTGGCCTCCCAAAGTGCTGGGATTACAGGCATAAGCCACCTTGCCCAACTTAATTTATTTTTAACATCATCCTTTCCATGAAATCTAAACACCAACTTCGATCATAGAAATTTCCTCCTTTTTCTGTCAGAGGCAAAAGTCAACACAGCTTCTCTCCCAGTTATAAAACAGAGAAGCCAATATATTTTTGAAGACCATAGCTAGTGATAGTCAAACATTGATTATAAACAGTGCAATAATTCAAGCATTCACCTCCCTTCCATTGTTTGACCAAAAAATGTTAAGTATAAATAATATGTGATGTTCCTTCTAGACAAATGAGACTTCAGGAAACAAAATTACTTTGTGATCAAACTAAAATCTATTTAGTAAAAAGCCTTTAACAAACCTATGGTTTAAAATCAGTCTAAAGCAATGACATGATAAATGCTCTGCTGCAAACATAAACATTATAATCAAATAAAAAGGAGAAGTCAGCTCAACGCTCACATTGTTCTTATATTCACCATTTACAGTTGAAACTCGATGCTGTAACTCAGAGTGGATAGGAATTGATATATAAAAACAAAAGAAGCAACGTTGCTTTCCTTAGTTCGTATGGAGAGAAGGTTGTCTGACTGTACTCACATGGCACACCTGTATGTGTGTGCCTCTCCCACATACACAGCTAAATATAAGCACTTCCCAAGTGACTCTGGGAGCTTGTTTTAAATGAAAGCTTTAGAAAGATGTATTCAATAATTCATTCACTCTTCAGCAGAAAACTTCCAACTCTCCATTTTTAATGGTTATTTCTGAAGTCAGCCATGAACAGTTGTGCTAGCTTCAGGTTAGTCTTAAAGGGAAATATTTGCTAAATCATGGTCGCAGCATAAATCAGGCTGAGATCCAGCTCGACAATATGAGATCACTTCAATGAGGGTTGCCTCAAGACTGGAGGTTGGAACAGCTGGCGTTTCCAAATTCCTAACAGCTATTAATTAGAATTCAGGCTACAAAACCAAAATTCCTGGAAATTCTCAAGAAGTTTTCAAACTAGAACCTATTCTGAAAATACTTGTGTCTGGCAATGTGGCTCACTCCTGTAATCCCAACACTTTGGGAGGCCAATGCGGGTGGATCACTTGAGGTCAGAAGTTCGAGACCAGCCTGGCCAACACAGTGAAACGCTCTCTCTACTAAAAATACGGAAATTAGTCAGGCATAGTAGCGGACACCTGTAGTCCCAGCTACTTGGGAAGCTGAGGCAGGAGAATCGCTTGAACCTAGAAGGTGGAGGTTGCAGTAAGTCAAAATCATGCTACTATACTCCAGCCTGGGCAACAGATCGAGACTCCATCTCAAAGAAAACAAAACAAACAAACAAAAGAAAACTTGTAACATTTCTCAAACATTTTGCTTATCATCATGCATATCTAAAACTTTGGTTAGTTAATAAGAAATATTAACTTTAGCAAGATTTACAAAAAAACTGTCGCCTATTGAAAATATTCAAACATGGAAAAACAGCAGCAAATATTACTGGGTAGTATTCAAATAACATTCGGATCTCCCAACAAAGTTGGGAGATAGCACTACACAGAATCATAGTCTAAGCTGCTACGTAGACTATTTAAAGTCTTACTCTGCTTCCAAAACTCATTATTTCTTGGAATACCACTCATAGGATTTGTATAAAGTACACTATACATACAAATTTATTAATATTTGTTTTACTTGCAAGAATGAGTTACCATTAGCAGCAGAGAGGTTCATGAACACATATTCATAATGACTGCAGCTACAAGCAAGGCTGGCTCATTCATTAAATGGTGATATTTCTCTCCTCTGTGCTTCTAACCAAGTTTCTAGAAATGCCAACCCAAACCTCACAATCCACGTGCTCAGGTTTTCCACTCTTGTGTTCAATATGATATCAGTGAATTGCTTCTATTCAGTAGTATCTCTGTGTTGATTGTTAAGCTTTAATTTGTCAGAAGAGAATACCCTTTTTTCTTTTTCCCCCAATTTCTCGACAGGTTTTTCTGGGGATTCAAAAAACATATTTCCTAAGAAGTATAGGGAAGGACTTTCCATATGGAAACACTAGATTTGATCAAAGAAATAGGTCAGTAAAAAGCACACAGTTTCACAATAGCATTTTGCTGTATTTTCAAATGATACCCAGCAAAAATACTAGGAACATGGAAAATGACCCTGCAGCCATCTTCTCTCTTAAAACCTCACCACCAGCTTTCCACCCTGAGCTCAGTTAATCTCATATAGACACTGTCTCCTTTCCCTGAAACCAAATCCCCTAGGAGCTTAGCTTGGCTTCAGCTCAGCCGTGGCCACAAAACTGGCAAGGCCAGGCCTAGAACAGGGTATTCAAACACAGAACCCTCTGGGCTCAGAATACCTGAGGGATCCCCGGAGGCAGGGCTAACGGGGCTTCCCTCTGCTTTCCACCATAGTAGCTCCATGTCTGCCAGTTTAACATATCTGGCTTTTTCCAAAAAGTATTTGTTTACTTAAAGGATCTGTTCTGTGATGAGTTACTGGGTGCAGCACACCAACATGGTACATGTATACCTATGTAACAAACCTGCATGTTGTGCACATGGACCCTAGAACTTAAAGTATAAGAAAAAAGATCCGTTCTGCTGCTAAAAAAATAAACTGAAAAAGTTTGAACACTGCTGACTTAGCCTTGTGAGGTCTGACAAGCAATTTTCAAACATTTTCAGTGTCTGCTGTTGTCTGTCCCAAAAGCGCTATTGTCTGTCCCAACAGTGGAAGCGATCTCTGGGGAACCAGATCAGTTTCAGGCTAGGACCTAAAAATCTAGTGGTTCCATCTACACCAGATTTTCTCATCTCCTTCCTCCTCCCTCTACGTTCTTCCTTCTGTTGCTTCTTTCCCCCCACCACAAAAAAAAAAAGGAATCATTTCACTATCACAACTTCTGGTTTCTCCCCATTTTTGATCCCCCCAAGTTTGATCCTCCATTTACGGATCAAACTTCCCAAAATCATCATCCAGGATGCAGTCTACTTTGTCAGCTGATCGGCTTATCCTCTCTCCCTTCCTCCTTGGCCCCCACGACCTCAAAACTCCAGGCCCACCACAGCAGTCACTGAACACATTGCATTTTCCCTCCCCCATTCTCCTGCTCAGGCTGAGCCACACCACACCTCTCTCTGTTAAGATCAAGCCTCTGCTCACACATGCTTGAACTGCCAGTGTTCGAAGTCATTGTCAATTTCTGTGAACGTAGAATGATCCATCATAACACAAAATACTCTGCCTTACATGTAATATATTCTCAATACGCAGAAGAAAGGAATTGCACTGAATCCCCTACTCCCAAAGCACACATAATGCTCTTTATGTAGCAGTCTTGGAAAATAGGTTATTGACTAGCTGAATAGGAGAAGACCAAAGAAGCATCTCAGGATATTTATGTTGCCTTATGTCTTAATTTCGAGGCATGCATGTTCTAATACAGAATAAACAGAAACAAAAAGACCCTGGATTTTATTCAAATGGAAAAGATTTCCAAGTTTTATTCATAGTTTCATATATACTCATTTTATAAATTTTTCAACTCTTATGCTTCACGTTGTCAGAATAAATCTCAGCAAAAACCCTATAGCCCCCCAGCTTAGCAAATTCATAGATGGTGTTAGTAACAAGAGCACAAGGTGTGGAACACTGAGTGTGTCATCAGGACTGTGTTCCCTTATTACATATCTTACCATCCTGACTCAGTGACTTGGAATGCTAAATCTCCAAAATGGCAAGTGACATGAAAAATTTCCTCATAGTGAATACGTTAGACTGCAGAATCATAAGCCTTGAATAATTCAAAATAAAAACCGTCTTGTTTAATAAGCTGCAACTTTGATGATAAAGAGGGATAGAATGGACCAATGTTTAAGATTAAGGGCTTTGGAGTCAGACAAACCTATTTCTGAAATCTTGCCAACCTAGCTGTGCCACTACTGGCTGATTCAATTTCCTCCTCTGGAAAATAGGAGTCACTACCTCATAGGGCTGTCATAAAGATTAGATGAGATATCTCATAAGCTGTGGGAAAACAGAGACCACGTCTTGTTTACAATCATTGCTGCAGTGCCCAGCAAAGTGCCTGACACAGCGGGTACTCAAGAAATTTCTGGGGATTCAGAAAAATATACAAATTTCTGAGAAGTGTTGGGAAGGAATTCCCACATGGAAACACTAGGTTTGACAGGAGAAACAGATAAGCAAAATAACTGAGTTTCATAATAGCATTTTGCTGTACTTTCAAATAGCACCAAGCAAAAGTACTAAGAAAGTGGAAACTTGATGAATAGATGAAAAAAATGGACGAATGAATGAATGAACCCCATAGTACAATGCTTGGTATATATTAAGAACTTTATAAATGGATGCTTTAGGCCGAGCGCGGTGGCTCAAGCCTGTAATCCCAGCACTTTGGGAGGCCGAGACGGGCGGATCACGAGGTCAGGAGATCAAGACCATCCTGGCTAACACGGGGAAACCCCATCTCTACTAAAAAATACAAAAAACTAGCCGGGCGAGGTGGCGGGCGCCTGTAGTCCCAGTTACTCGGGAGGCTGAGGCAGGAGAATGGCGTAAACCCAGGAGGCGGAGCTTGCAGTGAGCTGAGATCCGGCCACTGCACTCCAGCTTGGGCGACAGAGCGAGACTCCTTTTCAATTAAAAAAAAAAAAAAATTGATACTTTAAAAGTACATTTTAAATCAGGCCGTGTTGGGCTGATGCCTGCACTTATTGTCTTCTGCAAAGTACAAGGATTTGACTTTTTTTAGTTTAAGATTTGGTACTTTTTAAATTTCATTTTCAATTATATAAAAACATTACATAATTTCAAATAAACAATCATATAACAAGTTACATTTACAAAGTCTTACTTCTAACCTGTCCTTTCTTCCGTCTTCCCTTTCTTCTCCTATAGGAAACCTTTTTTAAAAAAAAATTTATGTTTTTTTCTTTTTCAACTTTTATTTTAGAATCAGAGGGTACATGTACAGATTTGTTACAAAAGTATATTGCATGATGCTGAGGTTTGCGGTATGATTGAACTCATCACCTAGGTAGTGAGCATAGTACCCAAAATGTAGTTTTTCAGCCCTTGCGCCCATCTCTGTCTTCTCCCTCTAGTAGTTCCAGTGTTCCAGTGTCTGTTGTTCCCCTCTTTATGTCCATGTGTATTCAGTGTTTTGCTCCCACTGATAAGCAAGAACATGCAGTATTTGTTTTGTTTGTTTGTTTCTGCTTTAGTTTGCTTAGGATAATGGCCTCCAGCTGCATATACGTGGCTGCAATGGACGTAATTTTATTCTTTTTTATGACTGCATAGTATTCCATGGTATATAAGTACCACATTGTATTTATATAATCCACCATTCATAAGCACCATGTTTGTTCCATTTCTTTGCTATTGTGAATAGTGCTGCAGTGAACATATGACTGTGCATGTCTTGGGTAGACCAACTTATTTTCCTTTGGGTATACACCCAGTAATGGGATTGCTGGGTTAAAAGGTAGCACATCTCTTAATTTGTTAAGAAATCTCCAAACTGCACTCCACAGTGGCTGGACTAATTTACATTCCCACCAAGAGTGTACAAATGTCCCCTTTTTCCACGGCCTTGCCAACATCTGCTATTTTTTTATTTTATTAACAAAAGTCGTTCTGACTGGTGTGAGATGGTATCTTATTGTGGTTTTGATTTGCATTTCTCTGATGATTAGTGATGTTGAGTATTTTTTCATATATTTATTGCCTGCTTGTGTATCTTCTTTTGAGAAGTATCTGTTCATGTCCTTTGCCCACTTTTTATGGGATTATTTGTTTTTTGCTTGCTAATTTAAGTTCCTTATATATTCTGGATATTAGACCTTTACTGGATTCATAGTTTGCAAATGTTTTCTCCCATTCTCTAAGTTGTCTGTTTACCTCCTTGATAATTTATCTTGCTGTGCAGAAGTTCTTTAGTTTAATTAGATCCCAGTCATCAATTTTTGGTTTTGTTGCAATTGCTTTTGAGAACTTCGACATAAATTCTTTGCCAAGGCCAATATCAAGAAAGGTATTTCCTAGGTTTTCTCCTGGGATTGTTGTAGTTTGAGTTAACCTTTAAATCGAGGTAAGCATGTCTGCAGGTTACTTCATAATGAGCTTTTACCAAACTTTGCCACTGTATTTGAAGAGCATCAGGACTTTTCCTTGCAGAAAGCTGGGACATTCTGAAGAATTCTGAAACAATTTATACTTAATTTAAAGTTCTAGAGGCCGATTTTCCAATTTCTTATTGCCCTATGACCAGCTCTTCAAGGGCTGCTCACTCTCCTCCCAGCGACTTCTTCCTCCTGAGTTAGTAAGATGACAAGAGGATAAAGTGAGAGTCAAAGAACTTCTTTGTCTTCTGGAAACTTTGGGGTGATTTACTCTGCTCTTTTGCCAAATATTTATGGATCCAAAGATTTACAGAGCACCTACTAAGTGATGAGCCCTGTAAATACAACAGTCAACAAGGCCAAATTGCTGCCTCAAGCAAGGAGGTGACAATCCTGCTGAAGTAGGATTTGGGGGCATCCCAAGTGCCTGGACATATATTAACCCCCACAATGTTGACAGCAACCCATGAAGTAGTTAGGCACTATTATTACTTTCATTTTGCAACTAGGGAAACTGAGGAACTTGTCCAAGGCTGCAGAGCAAGTTAGTGACAGAGCTAGGGTACAGGCTCAAGTATGAGGCTCCAGAATCAGACTTCCATGTCCTGAACCATAATCTATACCAACTCCTGCCTATTATCTACTGATGCAAAAAAAAAACACTGCAGACAATACAAATTGCATTTGTTCACAATTCTGCATGTGAGAAATTGGAGCACGAAATAGTAGAGACAGCTCATCTCTGTTCCACATCCGTAGTTCAGCTGGGATAACTCAAATGACTTGAGACAGGCTACATGCTTGAGGCCTTTGTTCTCCTTCATGTGGCTTCTCCATGAGGCTAGCCTAGGCTTCCCCAGAGCATGGTGGTCTACAGTTCCAAGGGGCAGCATGCCAATTGCAAACGTGTATCAAGCTTCTGCTTACATCAAACTTGCAAATTGGCCAAAGCAAGTCACATGGGCTGAGCCCAAAATCAATATGGGGGAGGTAAGGGATGAACCCCAGGAATTATGGTTCACCTGGGGCCACCGATGTAATGTCTTACTGCAGTAGACAAGTGGGACATAAAAGTGGGATGAGAATAGCAGGTCTTGGCTTAGGGTTTCTGCTTCTTCATTTTCCTGTATTTCCTTTTACAACAGTATGCTCCCTACAGGAAAAGGAGCTTAAAGCTAGTGCATGTTACATGACAAATAGTGAGAAAGTAGCCATCCAGCCTCAGAGACAGTTGTCATTTTAGGAGACAAAGGGCAGTATCAATCAATTCACAAACTGACTTGGTTTTCACCTCATTTGATTCACCTCATTTAGATAAACCACAGAATGCTAAGTAGGTTAATGGAAAGTTTTCCTGAAAATACTAAATTTCCAGATTTTGAAGCACACTAGGTCAGTTGTAATATTTACCATTAATAAGATAAGGTAGATAAAAATCTGTGCATTTAGCAAATTTGTCACTCAATGAAGTATGATTGGAGGACCAACGTGTAAGGAGGAAGCAGTATACGCCAAGAAGTGAAATAAATAAACAAAAAAAAACAGATAAATACCAGGTTGTTAAGACACCAGTTTCTAAAATAGGAAAATCCTTTTCTGAGATGCTAAATGAAGGCCTTGAAAAACTACCCAAGTATCCTTTCTTGGCTCAGAAAACAATAGAACCACCTAGAAATTTTGGTCCCATTAGTTCTAATCCTACTTCTTTTCCCATCTGATCCTGATGAATCATTTATTTTTCCACTGCTTTGTTTTCACAGTTTTAAGTAATCACTGACTGGGAAGAAAAAAAATCCCAACTTTTAATTCTAAAAGCAGTTTGGGGCCCTATTTCTTACCTAAAACCAAAGTTAACCATAGGGTAGCAGATAACTTAACCATGTTTGGTTTTTCTCACACAGGTATATTTTTATCGTTGCTAGGACCATCATTTTAGCATATGAACTAATACATATGTACATCTACCTACATTGTATATTTATGAGTATGGACTTGTATTTATTCTGTTCTGAAGTATAACTGAAGTCGCATGAGGTAATGTGAATCAAAGATGTAAACCAGGACACAGAATGATCTGTTTGTGTTTAGAAATCACTTGCCCCAGTACAATCATGCAGAAATAAAAGTACACACCCTTCAAAATATGAAACAGTTGAGTTCAATTATGTTTACCCTCAGCCAGTTAATTAAAAAGAGTTCGCTTGATGATGTCACTATGTCACACTTGGGATTAAATACATCAGAGGAATCAGACAAAACGTGGCAGCCAGAAGTTCTGGGGCTGAAGGGAGATGTGATGGTATTTTGCAGAAAGTGTTCCCAGATCAGTACGAGAAACTCTCCAAGTCAGTTTTAACCACTAACTCTTGTAATGTGAGAGTTGGTCACCAGTAAATTCATAGAAGATTATTCTTCACCAACAGAGTTCCCTTTAGAAACTGTGATCTGTTGTGATTTAAGACTCTTGAAATACAAAGGAAATGTGCAATTCGTGCAAGAGCCTTGGACTCTGTACATCTGGAAATGGAGATGTGTCTAAGGTTACAATGTCAGTTTTCTACAGTTCAATTAAGAGGGGCAAAAAGTACACACAGGGTGAGGTGAGTCTTAAGGGTTTCCTGGTGTTCTCACAAATACCTAGGCACAGCATTGTGGAAAGGTCTAAATCCACTGGAGAGAACATTGTAATTTATGTCTATTAGGAAGTAGGATAACCCTTGATCTACCAGAGCAGTGTACACCTTACAGAGCTTCCATGTATGTGACCTCATCTGATACACGGCCCCATGCTTGAAAGTGGGCATTAGAATGTCCCCATTTTGAGGTACAGAACACGGGATAAAAGAATTTTAAGTGACTTGTCCAAGGTCACACTCTAGTGAATGGCAGTGCTACAACTTGATTCCCAGTCACCATGATGGTGGTCTTTCTGCCGAACACAGAGCCTTTTCTTACCACCTCTAGCTCCTTGCAGTTCTTAAAAGTGTTCTCAAAAGACCATCACTAGTTGGGCATGGTGGCTCATGCATGTAATCCCAGCACTTTGGGATCCCAAGATCAGGCAGATGGCTTGAAGTCGGGAGTTTGAGACCAGCCTGGCCAACAAGGTGAAATCCTGTTTCCACTAAAGATACAAAAATTAGCTAGGTGTGGTGGCCCATGCCTGTAATCCCAGCTACTCAGGAGGCTGATGGACAGGAATCCCTTGAACCCAGGAGGCGGAGGTTCCAGTGTGCTGAGATCGCACCACTGCACTCCAGCCTGGGCGAAAGAGTGAGACTCGAAAAAAAAAAAAGGAAGAAGAAGAAAGAAAAGAAAAGAAAAAAAGACCATCCTCATTTCTGAAAACTCTTGACTCCCATATTTATTCAACTTACCATATCCATGGAGTAGGGATAAGTATTCTCAGAGAGATGTAATACTTTAAATGATAACTTCATAATGCTGTATGTTCTACAGGAACATTGGGGCAAGTTGAATTAGAGGGACTGACTATTCAAGTCTCGTATAGCTCTAAGATTCAGAGTTCTTGACCTCACTGGGTCAAAGTTTTCTCATCAATACAGAAGGTTTCAACTGAAAGATCTCTCAGGCCCATTCTGAGCCTAATATTCTATAATGATAGTTATAATCCCTAAAGTTTCTTTGAGTTATGATAGCTCAACTCCATTATATATTCCCCTCCCTGCCTTACCCACAGAGCTCATTTTAGTTCAGGGCAGCAATAGGCCCAGAAAACAAAGCTCTCTTATATTTAGGAGTAATCAGTGTTGTAATTCTGACCAATGAGAATTACTCTACTCCAGTCTCTATTCCAGCCAGAAATAACTGCTATCAAGATGCTTTCCCTCTTGGGAGAAGCTGTTTAGAATTGGGCTTCTCAAGAGCAAAGGGAAGGGAGCCCACATTTCTAACTGCCCACCTCGCTAGTTGCCTTATATATGATAGCCCACTCAATGTGACCCTCACAACCACCCTATTATTCTCACGTTAGAGATGAAGAAAAGGAGATGCAGAGAAACTAACTACTTTGCAGGCATCAGAAAGCCATTATCAGTAGAGCTAGGATTCAACCTGTTTGCCTTCAACGCCCCTGTTCTCTTTCCACAGAGCTATTTGACAACAGACAAGCTAAAGATCAGAAATACAAACAAAATGAAACACTTTCCCCTAAATAAAAGAAAACATAGCCTGGAAAGATGAAATTATTAGAATATGAATACTCACAGGATTGAAAGACTATAGATTTTGTGGTGCGATGTTTCCCAACCTGTCCAGGGGAAATGCCGGGAAAAGGCATTATCTGTGAGGCCAGAGGCCAAGGTTCTGGTCGTGGCTCTTTTGATATTTGAGGAAATTTATTTTTAGATGCCATGATCTAAATAAGTAGTAGTTCTGTCTACAGGCTAGAAAATCATGGCCACAATAATAGCAGCTCACATTCTAGGGTGCTTACCTTGCTCCAGGCTCTGTACGCAGCACTATATTTGGCATTGCCTCATCTTCATCCCGTGATAACCCTAACAAGAGAACATATGATTATCCTCATTTTGCAGGTGAGAAAACCAAAGCACATAAAAGTGATGTGGCTTCCCCCAGCCTATATGTCAAGTGGCAGAACTGGGGTGCAAACTCAGGAGTCTGATTGCAGTGCCCAAGCACTTTGCCACCATGTACACCTATTGTGAATGTGGCTAGACAAACAAGCTAAACCAAAAAGCAGATTAGGGAAGAAAGACTCCCCTTATCAAACACCAAATGCCCTCAACCAAGGGAAAGTTCTACATGGTGCCTTTATTGTATTATCCAACTTTCTCCAAAAACTGACTCTCCCAGAGGTTGCACTTGAGTATCTGAACATTTTGGACAAAGTACCTGCTGTGACCACACACACCTGCATTGAACAGAAACCCAACATCAATGGTATAACTAAATCAGGGTCTGTTTTTCTTGCATACCAAGCACTCCAAGGCTGCATGGCTGCCACACTGACTTGAGGACTTGTAGGATGGGTTTCTCTTGGCTTTCCAGGCTGCCACCCTTAAGAGCATTGCTTTCATCCTCTTACTTGAAAGACGGATGCTGTAGTTCCTTATACCGTTCAATATGGAGTGATTGCCACGTGTAGCTATTTAAGTTTAAATTATTTCAATAAAATTAAATTAAAAATTCTGCTCCTCAGCCACACTAGCCACATTTAAAGTGCTCCATAGACACAGGGGCTAGTGGTTACTGTATGGACGGTGTCAATGGAGCACATTTCCATCATCGCAGAGGTCTATCAAAGAGTGCTGCTCCAGACAGCACATCTGCAAGGGTAGCAGGAAGATGAGGAAGGAGAGAAAGCAACTGAGCTGTTCCTTTTTAACAAGAAAACAATAACTTTCCTGGCATCCTCAACCAGCAGAATTTTGCTTTCCTCCCATTGGTCAGAATTACATCACTGACTGCTCCTAAATATAAAAGAGCTTTGTTTTCTGGGCCTGTTGCTGCCCTGAACTAAAATGAGCTCTGTGGGTAAGGCAGAGAGGAGAATATATAATTAGCCACATAAGTAGCTGTCTTTTGCCAGCCTCAACATCACGTGTAAGTCCAGCTTTAAACGACGGTTAGGTTTATCAAAACAGAATGGACAAGCCAGGTCATAAACATCTGTCTTTGGACAGCTGTGGGGCCAGGGCATGCAAAGGCATTGAGTACATGATTGCTGCCACCTGGCAGCTCTTTCCATGGGTGAGTGGACAATGAAGCAGGAAAAACAAAATCAAGAAAGAAGGTATCCGTGTCTAGGCTCTGTGTCTAGCCTGTGGGGCCTTCACCATGTTGGAGTTCCAGGAAAACAGACGGCAGTGGGCAAAAGGAGTGGTCCTTAATGTGGGGAAAAGGATGCCTGTGGTTTGCCCTACTGAACAATGTGGGCAGGGCCACCCAGCAGTAAACTTAGCTCAAGCTACATGGGCAATGGCCACCTTCTCTGAGGTCACCATGTGGCCTGCTATCGCCATGATGAAAGACTTTCATAAGGAGATGAGCATTTTAACTGGGCTCTGGCTGTGTGTGGCATAGGAAAATTTGCCTAATGGATCCAATAGCAGGGATAGTTCTCAGGACCCCAGTGGGCAAAGCCCTAAAACCTTATAGTAACAAATTCAAGTTTGAGTGGTGTAATGATGGGAGGTAACAAACATGTAGCAGCCTGTGCAGGCACAAAAGGAAAGTTTCTTGAGATTACAGCAAACAAAAGGTGGAGTCGATAGTTGGGAAAACACAAATAAACTTTGCTTCAACAATTTGTCTCTGGCCAGTCTTACAGAAAGATAGAAAATAATTATACATAAACATATAAAGGAAAAAGACAACAAACTTACATCTTCCTGTTTATTGCTACTACTCCTTTGACTGACTTCAGTTTTTCAAAAATGTTTGTTTTTGCTCTTGGTAAAACAAAAGGATGACTTAGTTTAAAATGCATCGGGAGAAAACCAGAACAATGTGTTTGCCCCAAGTAATTTCCATGAGGAAAAGTTATGATGCCTCTTAGTTCCTTCATCTCTAACAGATGCAAACCTATCCCCAAAAAGACATCTGGAGGCTGGAACACCAAACTGATAACACAGGATCGGTGGTCATATTGGTGACTATTTCTAAATGAGGTGATGGCAAAGAGAAGTTTGCATTTGGACAATAAAATCTATTGTTATCCAGAACTTTTAGTAAATAAATACCCAGCCCTGAAAGAGTGACTCAGTGTGAGTTGAGGGTTGGGGAGTAGAAAGGAAGGGTTTCTGCCAACCTCTAAAACTTGGAAAACATAAAATATTTAGCTGACCTTAAAGAGACAGAAGCCCCAGTACTAAAGCTTAGACCTATGGCCAAGGTCATAGTTGCTGAATAAGGTAGAGATTGATTCACTTACTCAGATGTATTCGTTTTCTGGGGCTGCCATAATAAATATCACATACTGTGTGACTTAAGCAAGAGAACTTTATTGTCTCATCGTTCTGCAGGCCAGAAGCCAAAAATCTCAAGCAAGGTGTTGGCAGGGCTAGTTCCCTCTAAAAGGCACTATAGAATCTGTTCCATGCTTCCCTCCTAGCTTCTGGTAGTTTACTGGCAATTTGGCATTGCTTGGCTTGTGGCAACAGACCTCCAATCTTTACCTGGCATTCTGCCTGTGTCTGTGTCCAAATTTCTCCCTTTTATTTTATTATTTTATTTTATTTTATTTTTGAGATGGCGTCTCACTCTGTTACCCAGGCTGGAGTGAAGTGGCATGATCTTGGCTCACCGTGGCTCACTGCATCCTCCGCCTCCCGGGTTCAAGTGATTCTCCTACTTCAGCCTCTCAAGTAGCTGGCATTATAGGCATACGCCACCACGCCCAGCTAATTTTTTTATTTTTAGTAGAGATGGGGTTTCACCATGTTGGCCAGGCTGGTGTCAAACTTCTGACCTTGGGTGATCTGCTCGCTTCAGCCTCCAAAAGTGCTGGGATTACAGGCGTGAGCCACTGGACCTGGCCCAAATTTCCCTTTTATAAGGACAACAATCATATTGGATTAGGGCCTACCTTAATGACCTCATCTTCACTTGATCATCTGCAAAGACCTTATTTCCAAGTAAGGTCACATTCACAGGTACTGGGTATTAGGATTTCAGCCTCTTCTTGTGGGACACAATTGAAGTCATAACAACAGTTTACCCTAGCCAAAGAGTACTTCACTTCATTTTGTCACTGTGGACGGGACTATGTTAAAGGAAACTTGATGGTGCCACTTTGTTCCTGGGAAATTACTAACACAGAAAACCAACCCCTCTAATTTTCTGAGTGTTTTCAAGCTTCAATCATTTTCTTTGTAAAATTGAAAACGTATTGTTCCAATGTTGTATTCTATATTAGAAATTTCCAATGGCTTTTTCTACCTCCTCCACTTTCTACCCATTCCAGATATCAAGGTCTTGGATTTACCATCCGCTCCTGACAGCACACTGGTTCAAAAGTTTAGTATCTTCCTTAATCCCATTCAAAAACTGGGGAGTCTGGAAACTCAATTCAAGGCAACAAACTTTTATCAAGAAGCTCACTGTGCCAGATATTATTCTGGGGATTTAAATGCAAGCTCCATGAGTTTGCCATTTTCATACTGCTAAAAGGATGGTCCAGTATGGCTGTCATTGTTGGCTCAATTGTTCTCCACCCTCACGAGGGGATGAGCACAGAGAAAGGTAAGGAGCTCTGCTTTTAAACAAGTTGCTGCATTTTAGGGAAGCAACAGATTTAGGGAAATTGGGTGATTTCATTTTACGGCCCAGAAATTCCATATTCTCAACCCCAACCACACATTAATATGCTTTTCCTTTCCTGCTACTTAGTCTGTTCCCAAGGGTTCTAGAACATAGATTGGAACTGCCTTCCCTTTACCATACTCTCTTCATTTCCTACCCTCCCCACCCCTGAAATAAATGAGAGAAAAATATTCAAAATTCTTTTCTGTAAAAAAGCCAAGAGACCATGGTCAAATGAGTGTTTTAGGAGCTGGTGATTGTCAATCATTATTCTCCTTTCAAAGCTAAATGATCTCAATTTCTTCAACCTTTTTTTCCTCATCTTATTTCATAACCTTCTGATTATCTGTGTTGTTCTCCTGGACTCTGTTTTAATTCTTTTAAATTTTAGAGTTAAAACCTGGATGCTTAATTGACGAAGAGCTGAATACATGTGAAGAATGCTGGAAAGAGCACTAATAGATGCTATGAGATGCGGGGGGTGGATGGATGTGGAATACACACAGTACAAGAATGTAAAATGCCTGAGAAATGAAACACCCGCCATAAGCGCCACATAGCCCTGGCGCTAATTGGACAGGTGTCTTCCAGAAATAGCGGCATGCTATAGAAGGTGCAGGAAATGTTAGCGCTGACGTCTTCTCTGTCACGAACAGCCTTGTGTCAGCGGGGTTTGGGCAGCTTACCAGAAGGATGTCGGTGGCATGACAGGTGAGCTCATGGTCCTCTACTTACAACATAATCACGTTTGCTATGTGACAGCGATTCTGCTACATGGTTCACAGGGAGGTTTGTCAGTCTTGTCGAGGGCTCTCCAACAAGCAACTTGGAAATGAGTGGCGGTGAGAATGTGTCACTGCTGATGCCATCCTGCTGCAAACTCCTTTGGCTCTGAGACACTATCGCAGGCTTAAATTGCATTCTGCAAAGTCTTTTGTGTGCTACTTACTAGAGTCTCACTGCTTTCCAGGCCCACCTTTCCTTGTGCACTCTGAGCCTTGTGGGGACCTGTTTTCTTTCTCCCTGGCCAGTGAGCCTAAGTCCACCCCTCTCGTCCCCAGTCCTCCACTGGGGAGCTGGCAATGGAGGGCTGGGGACAAAGAACCTGCTGAAGACACCACTTGTTATCTTCACTGATCGTGGTATATTTACTTCCTCATTTATTTCCCAGGGTGTCTCTTCATCTTGCTAGTCTTACTCTAATTTCATCCTATCCTCAATACAAATGGTCAAAAATGATTAAAATGTCATCTTCAAAGTCTACTCTTTTTATTTAAACCACCCCTAGTTTATTTTCTATCTTTCTTCCTCTCTCCCATCTCCATCTTATCCCTATACTCCTATAACCACACTCCCCTCCTTTTCAGCATGCACACACACACACACACACACACACACACACACACACACCCTCCCTTCGTCATGCAATCATTTCGTTCCCTGATTTAGGTCCCAGAGAAACAAAATCTACCTTGTTTTAATCTCCTGTAGCAATCCATTCAAATATTATCCCTAAGTATTCAGGGTTTATTTTGTCATTGTAATCTAGACTGGAGAATAGATTATCCAAACACATGCAAACTCTTCTTTTCAAGCATTCTAATTCGTAAGCAGTGAACAGGGTGGATGAGGGAGACGGAATCTTGAGTAATAACAGAAAATTTCATGGAAATCCCCAGACGTTGCAGGGAGCAAATACAAAATATAATCAACTCAAGCAACAAACAGGATTTACTGGGAGAACAAAGGTTATGAGAAAGGCTGCACTTATTTTTCATGATACAAACAATTCTATTGACTCTTTAAGTTTTCATTCCAAGACCTTTCAATATCATTCAGTATTTGATGAAGATAAAATGTAACAGGGTCACATGTCATGTCACTTATGATAACTTAGCATTATGGTTGGTTGGGAAATAACACCAGGCATATGAGGCTCACAAATTTGCTTGCTATAAATCCCCAGCACCTGTTTATAATGCACCTTTACTGAGAAAATAGCTCCAATAACATTATATAGCATGGTTCATGAATGCTATTAACCATCCCTATTGCATGTTACAAATTTAAAAGGTTTTTAACTTTACAGAGAATCCATAGGTTTATGAATTGAAAGCCACTAATATAAATCATCCTTGGTAATGAAAAGTGAAAAAAGGCATGATATAATTTCTATTTGTCAAGGTATAATGATGTCACCATCCATTTATCCTCTGCACTTAAAGGTTGAAGCTATTCAACAAATCTCTCCTCAGCCAAATACATCTGGTACCTTAATGGAGGCCACAGCACAGGCTTCTGATTAGTTCACACATCATTCACCAATTAGAATAGAAGGTAAAACTTTTTTTTCTTATCTTGAGCAATTCATTAGAACAATAACCTTTAATGTAGTGACTAATAGTGGGAACGTAAAAAAATAACTGTGTTATGGCTTTAAAATGATCTTTTTGAAGGTCATGCTTATACACCGCTGGTAGGAATGTAAATTAGTACAACCTCCATGGAAAACACTATGGAGGTTTCTTTAAAAACTAAAAGTAGACCTACCTTTTGATCTAGCAATCCCACTACAGGGTATCTACCCAAAGGAAACGAAGTCATTATATCAAAAAGACACCTGCACACATATGTTTATTGCAACACAATTCACAATTGCAAAGATATGGAACCAACCTGAGTGTCCATTGACCAATACTATTCAGCCATAAAAAAGAATAATATAATGTCTTTTGCAGCTACTTTGATGGAGCAGGAGGCCGTTTTATTCTAAGTGAAGTAATCCAAAAATGGAAAACCAAAGACTGTCTGTTCATACCTATAAGTGGGAGCTAAACTGTGGGTACACAAAATCATACAGAGTGGTATAATGGACACTGGAGACTCAGAAGGGGGAGGTGGGAGGTGGGTGAGAGATTTTTTTAAAACCACATATTGGGTACAGCGTTCACTACTTGTGTAACGGGTGAACTAAAATCTCAGACTTCACCACTCTACAGTTTATCCACATAACCAAAAACTACTTGTATCCCCAAAACTATTGAAATTTAAAAATAAATAAACAAAATTATCTTTTTGAGTAGTTTATAAACTGCTTTGCTTCTGGAGGTGCTATTTTTATCTCAGTCACTGCTTTAATTTATTGTTTCTTTAACCAATAATTCAATTCATCACTAAAAAGACAAAATATGGGATAAGGGGCTCCTGGCGAAGTTTTATCTTAAGGATAGCATATACTTATAGGGCTGTCATGAACAGCTGGGAAGGTTGTTCTCCGTTCAAGCAAAGGCCAAGCCGAAGGGCCAGTATGAGTTGAAATACAGCCATTAATCCAGTCAACAATCCTCAGGCCCTGACATGTGTTCCATTTTCCAGGAGAATGGGGCACACGATATCACATAGATCAGTGGTAGACTTTGTACTTATGGGGTTCTAGATATCGAGTAATCTTAGGGAAAGCTGTCTTAATTCTGCCTTTATGGCTACTGACTGTCACAGGAGAATGGCTATTTGCTCTGGGGAATACCCGGCCACTCCAATTCCTCACCTAGGGCTCAATGATGGTTAATTGTGAATCAAACATGCCAAAGGACCCGGGGAAGGACCTAGCATCCCTTAAGTTCTGTCATCTGGTGGA
This sequence comes from Theropithecus gelada, assembly GCF_003255815.1. Lineage (NCBI taxonomy): Eukaryota > Metazoa > Chordata > Mammalia > Primates > Cercopithecidae > Theropithecus > Theropithecus gelada. Next base: position 87,523,750 of record NC_037670.1, read on the forward strand.
GAAGGTCACTCCTACCACTCCCCTGGGAGATCCATCTATTCTGGTTAGGAAAATGTTTGAGAAGTGGTTGGGGTAAAAGTAGAGTCCAAGAACTCGAATCTTCAGAAAAAGGGAAATGTTACTCCAGACATTTGAAGGGGAAAATGGGAGTGCGGCTGGAAGAGGAGGAAGGAGAATTTCTAAAAGGAAAACAGTTAGAAAAGAGAAGGGGGAGCAACATGGCAAATGCTTTATATAGTGCAATGCCACCCACTCCTATAATATCTCCCAAACATCAGTAAAGACTGGAAAAATCACGATACTTGGTACAATAGGGTTCTTGCAAAAAAACAAATACAATAAAGTGATTGAATTCTGCTTCCAGGTCAAGCTAGACCCAGAAAATGAGTCTGCAGGGGCCAGAAAAACTCCAGGGATGTGCCTTTGATTTTTCCAGCCATGGAATCTGCAGTCTGAAAGCGGTCTTAGAACAGGACCGCCCCTACCCCAACATTTGCATTACACTTCCTTGTACTAAAGACAATTGCAACATGAAAATAAACCCTAAGAACTATACATGCACCATCTCACTTACTTTTCCGGGCAATATCACCAGGCAGATGGAATTATTCATCCCATTTTGCACCTGAGGAAACTCAGGCTTATGCACTGCAGACACCAGCTATAATTTGCCAAATGTAATGCGCCCAGAGTGACACAGTTCATAAGAAGTAGAGCTGGAACTGGTATCCAGTCCTTTCTAAAAAAATTATAGTTACATAGCATAAAAGTCACCATTTTAACCATTTTAGAGTGTACAATTCATTGGTGTTTAGTACATTCACACTGTTGTGTATCCATTACCACCATCTAGATCCAGAATCTTTTCGTCATCCCAAAAGAAATAAGCAGCTCTTCTCCATTATCCCCTTCCCCAGCCCCTGGTAACCATTAATCTGCTTTGAATCCCTATGGATTTGCAGAGGTCCTGTCCTTACCCATGTGCTCTATTGCACCCAGCACCGTGATGAAATATGGAAGAGGCCTTAGGGTGCTTGTAGCCATCCTGAACTGAATGAGAGGGACTGAGACAGAGCCAGGCAGAAAGACTGTGAAGACTAATGTGTCGCAAGAGAGGCACTTCTGATAGCTTTACTTGTGAAACCTACATTTTCAATGCCTCGGTCTCCTAGCAACATGCAGGTTAATTTAAGGATGTGAGGGAAGTAGAAAGTATCCATATCCTTAGGTTATGGAAAAGAATGATAAGATTCCCATGTATCTAGTTTGGCAAGCCATGGAGGTGAAGAAATGGAAAAATGATTAAGTGAATGTGAACATACATAGAAAGGCTTGTGAGGGAAAAGAGATGCCCTCCAGGTTATGGAAAATTATTCATGAAAGTGAGAACTTCTAAGGAACACACATGATTAAAAAGTTTTTTTTTTTTCAAAACATCATTTTGCTTCCCATACTGTTTGGTTGTCTTAAAACTCAGAATCCACTGCCCTCCTGGCTGCAGGAGGGGCACAGGCTCACAGGCTATGTGCTTGTGGGTGAGCAAGCAAGGGTCCCAGACACTTGGTGGACAGCCCCCTTAAATACAACAAGATGAGAAGGCGCTGCAGCCAGGGCTTTCGACTCTTCACAATTTGCAAAACTACTGGAATTTTGAAAGCGAAGAAATTCTCTCTCTCTCTCTCTCTCTCTCTCTCTCTGCCCCTCCCGAACTCCCCCAGGTTCATGGATGGCTTTTGTGGTGGTCATCTCCACTGGGACCGCTATTCAGGGCACTCCAAGAGTTACTCTATGTAAGTTTGTGTAAAGTTGAAACATAAACAGACATCTTATTCTTGACCCAAGTAAAAAGCTCTCCCAACGCTTACTTGATTCCCAAAAACTCTGGTCCCCTTACTTTTCCCCACGGTTTTACTCTCAGTTCAAACTAAGCTACATTCTTAGGACACAGGTTTTCAACTTCTCTAAGAGAATACGACCCTCTGATTCCACCTTCCATCTCTTCATTGTCTTCTGCCCAACACACAGAAATCCCCAGGTCTCGCGTGTCTTTGGTCCCTTCAGCTGTGGCTGCCTGCCCTCCAATGCTGCAAATCAGCCTAGGAACAGCTTCCACCTAGGAGTGAGAGAAGAGAGGAGCATCAGTTCCAGATGGGGTATAGGAAGTTGGGAGGAAGAAAAGAAAAGGCAGCTTTTGTATGTGGTTACTCAGCACTCAGTGCTTACCTCTGCACAGGCAGGAGAGTGGACTTGATGGTGGCAGGGCCACTGTGTGGCACGTCAGCAGGCTTCTGCCAGGGAAGACCTGAATGCCCAGTGATGAAGCCCGCCCTCCTCCTGCATTACACTATCATGTGTGCCTTGTGCCCCTGAGCCCTGTACACAGTGATTGGCTCGGCTTGCCCCCTTTGCTCTGCCAGCTCTCATACACACTTTCTTTATTTCTGTAATGCATTTACAGTCTATAAACAAGGACTCATCATGGGAAACCGTTTCAAATCAGAAAGTCTTGATTCAAGTCCAACTCTGCCCGTTACCACGTGACCTTGAGTGAACCTTGTACTCTCTCTTTTAAAAATACAGACAGCAACACTTGTCCCCTCCATTTACGGCACTATAAGCATCTGATGGGATCACACATATGAAAATACATCATAAAACATACATGAACATATAGTGTCTAGTTATCAAGAGTCCAGGTTCTGTGCCTTCCAATGAAGTTGTGATTTCCTTACCAATATTAATTAATTAATTAATTTTAAAAAATAAACAATGACATCTCTTTCTAAACTAGTTTTTGAGCCAAACTATTTACTTTATCCCTTTGCTGTAAATAAAATTTTAAATGCCAATTTGAGTATGCCAAATAATTAAATGTAGGCAATTCTTTTCAGACGTCTGTGTCTTATTAGCCTCATCCTAAGAACCAAATTCTGACTTATCCATGATGCTATGTGGGGAAAAACCACACCCAACATGGAATTTGTATGGTTAGACAGAAACTGGAATGAGTGTATCTCTTAGAGGGTTAAAGCAGGCTAAAGGCTGCAAAACAACTCAGGCTGAAAAGATTGCAGAAAAAAAAGATGTTTATATCACTAAAGAGAACAAAATTCTTGAGCCTTCTGGAAATGCCTTTTTATATACAATTTGTATGCTAATTATAAATCATCAGAATATATTAGATAAAGCAGTTTCCCTCAGGACCTAGTATTTGGTAAAATTTGCTCTTGAAAAACACAAAGTCAGTGAAGTATTATAAAAGCCAAAGTCTTTGCAATGGTCTCAAGAGCTTACATAGTCTGCCCCTACATGCCTTGCAATGTTCTTCCTCGTTGGGTCAGTTCTAGCCACATCAGCCGGGAATCCCTGGTGCTCCTTGATCAGATTCACCTGGAGGCCTTGGCAATGGTTGTTTCCTCCCCGTGGGGTGCTCTATCCATGGGCACCCACATGGCTGAATGCTTCCCTTCCTTCAAGTCTTTGCCCACACCCCTTCTCAACTAGGCCTACTCTGAACACACTTGTTGAATTTGCAGCTCTCCATCCTACATTCCATTTGTCTGCTCAATTTCCCATAGTACTTATCACTTTCTAACATACTAAATGATATTTCCTTATTAAATATCTCTCTCCTTGGTAGAACGTAAGCTCCACAGGGCAGAGACTTTTGTCTGTACGGTTTACTACTGTACCCCAGCACCTAGAACAGTACATAGTACGTAGACAGTCAATAAATTGTTTTGAATAAAAAGATGCTAAAAATCTTTGGTGTTTGTAACATAGGACTTCAGGGAACTATCTGGAAAGAGAGGTTTCCAGGGACATTACAAAGATCTTCTAGTAAGAAAATGAAAAACAACAGAACAGAAAAATAATGGGACAGAAAAAATAGAACAGAGAAAATGAAAAACAGTTATGGAGATAAAGAAATGGAAGCAGAACTGAGGAGGAAGATACAGCTGAGTCCCCTTTCCCTCATGGAGCCCAAGAAGGGTTTCTCCACATGCTCTATCACGACCAAGTTCAAGGTTGTTCTTTTTCAGTTTTGCTTTCTTCTAGGCTGACTGACAAGGAACTGAGAGTAGAGCCTAAAAGATCTGAAGATTTCTGAGTTGCCTGTTGGTTTCTGGAGGTCAGGGAGTGGAATAAATTGGCCAAGAGCCCAGAAGGGACCCGGTAGTGAAAGCCAAACTGGAGAAAATTCTCTCATCATCATCAAGAGGAGGGCACCTTCACCCCAGAACAGAAAAGGATGGGAGAGGGAAGGGACTGGCTGGCTCTTTGAAGCAGTCACAATGTTCACAGTAAACACCTTTGGGTTAATTTGGCTTATTAATATGAACCTGATCCCATGGGGCTTGCAAAGAAGATGTGTGTAGGTTTGGTAGAAGGAGGAAAGGTAAAGAAAGGGGGACTGGGTTGAATGTAACTGACGTTCCTTTTTTTAACTCATTCCTAGCAGAATTGGATATTCAAAGTCTTTATCTGGACCACTGTGTTCTTCATGAGTGGACGCTGAAGAGGTACTTTTTAAACAATCTATAATTCAGCATGCCAATGCACAGGTGAGTCTAGTTGGTAAAACTTGAGCATACCTTGATCCAAAATGTAAGCATGACCTTGGAGAAAAATGAAGGAATTAGGTTCCCTCACTTCAAATTGTATAAAGTTCCTTCTTAATCATTAAGATATATGTTAACTTCTTATTTTTCTCTATAAACGTAATCTATTTCCCAAAGCATCCTAATTCATTTCCCTGGGGAGGGAAGAAAAGAGGGCAGGAAGAAGGACAGGGAAAAGGGAAAGAAGGATAAAGAAGCAGGGAAAGAAGGAAGGAAAGAAAGGAAAAATATCATCTATTTTGTTCCTTTGTAATACCACCTTCCCTTGGCCAGGTGTAATACCACCTTCCCTTGGCCAGCTTCCTGCAGGGGTATGAAGCCACCTCTGCAGCAACCTGGCTTCCGCCACAGCCTAGGGCAAAGCTTCAAAAAGGAATTGAAACTGTTAGGAAGACTCTGTATCCATTGTATTTCTCAAAAGTGAATTTAGCAAGATTCACAGACTCACATTCCGCTAATACTTAGCAACTGCCCTCAGGTCAAAAAAATGATCCCAAACAGTTGGGGTGTGAGGCTGATATTTTCTTTGATCAAACACAGCAAGAGACATGCTGTTTCCTTATTTCTTGATACTCTCCGGTCTCATCCACTCCCAATAAGGTAAGCTTAATCCTGTTACACGGTATGGAAGTAGGTTTTCCAAAAGGAATTGTGTTACTATTGATTGCCAGCCAATGAAATTCTCATTGCTCACTACAAGCCTCTAAGATGCTTCTTATGCCACTGCTCTGGGTGACATGGTGGACACATATGTTCTTTCGGGAGAGGCCACACATTGTAATATAGTCGCTGAAGTTTTTATCTTTTCCTATTAAGCAGGAGTTATTTCATTTCAACAAGCTTCCCCTGGAAAGAGAAAATGACAAGTTAAACGACAGTCTGTCGTGGGCTTTTGGGAGCTCCTATCACAACGACTAGAGTTTCTTCAAGCACAGGCCTCTCTATAGATTAAAACATATATCTTAAGCGCCAATGTTAAAGTTAATGCAAAAGTTCAGAGGTGCAAAATAATTTAAATGTGCCCAAGTGGTAGCAATAACATCTCTAAAATCTCAGCAGTGAATTACGGATATGTGGAATATTAAAAATGCAAAGCTAACTCAATTTGCATTTGCAATGCCCCCTAGCTGTTACTGGGGAGGAGGAAATTGCTTTCTGCTGAATTCAAGGGCACACTACTTAGTGCTGTATTTAAGTCAAGGAGGAAAATTACTCATTTTTATTCTACCACTTAACTTGTGCTTATGTAATCTGTCTGGCACTGGAGTCAGTTGTTTGATATTATTTTCAATCACAGAAAGAGAATATATAATTCAGTCATTACACCTTTATTTTCACTTGCTTGGCAATCTCGCAGAGCCTTATTACCACCAGTAAATCCTAGCCTGTCATCAATCAGCACTCAGCTGCAGGACTGTTCCTGACAGATAGCACCAGCCATCAGTATTATTATTTTTATTTTGGTTAAGGGGTCTGAGGGAAGGGCAGGGCTACATTTGCCCTATCAAAGGGGGCAGATAATGCATTCCTTTACCAGGGACCTCCCCACCATTTGCCATCTCTAGGCCACCTTTCCCCAGCCGGTAAGTTTTCATGTATGCAAAGTAGTAACTAATATATGGCAAAGTAGAAACCCACTGTCAACTGTGTATCTTCTCCCACCTTGTTCTTCCTCTTTTCCAACTTGTCCTTCCTCCGACTGCTCCTTTTTGTCTTCCCTGCACACTTACCTTAGTCCATCGCTGGTAAACAAACAGGCATTACCTACACTGCCCATTGGGGCATGACACTGACGTTACTGCCACCACTCCTTGGCAAAAAGACCCTCAAAGAACAGCTCTCCAGCCGAAGAGGCAGCGATTAAAGTTTCTTATGATGGAAACTCAAAAAGAAAGACAATGTGAAGGGCTAGAGTCTGGTAAAGAGGGAATCAGAGGAAGGCACAAATAATGTGGGGCCCCTGGTTACAGGGCAAAGGAGAGGCCACACAGCTAGAGGACCAGGTTGGCCAGAAATTCTATTTCAGAGACGACTCCGTGCTGTTGGTCCATGTCTGCCTGATCTCTGTGATTATGTGTGTTGGCCTTGTTGATCATAAGCTGCTTTGTTTCCTCTCTTCACATTTCCTTGTATTGATCACTTTATCAGGGATCAGTCTTCTTTTTCACTTATCCCTAATAGATGTCGTATGATCTATTGCAGTGGATCTTAAACCCCAGCATTATAAGAACTGTGTAGGCCTCATACTCAGAAATTCTGACTCATTAGATCTGGGGAGGAGACTAAGGATCTGCATTTTTAATAAGAACTCCTACCCACACCCACCGAGTGGTTCTATGTGTAGTTCAGCATTACTCTTTGTAAAAATGGCTTTTTTTTTTTTTAAGATGGAGTCTTGCCCTGTCGCCCAGGCTGGAGTGCAGTGGCACAATCTTGGCTCACTGCATCCTGACCCTCCTGGGTTCAAGCGATTCTCTTACCTCAACCTCCCGAGTAGCTAGGATTACAGGCACGCACCACCATGTCCAGCTAATTTTTGTATTTTTAGTAGAGACAGGGTTTCACCATGTTGGCCAGGCTGGTCTCAAACTCCTGACCTCGAGTGATCTGCCCACCTCAACTTCCCAAAATGCTGGGATTACAGGCTTGAGCCACCGCCCCCCGCCAAAAATGGCTTTTTGAAAGCTGCAGAACAAGGGGAATACTGTTGTGTAGCCTAGTCAAAGCATCTTTCCCCTTGCCTCCTTTTTCTTCTCCTTTCTGTCTCTCTCACTCACACACACACACACACACACACACATGCATTCACACACACACACATGCAAACACTCACTTGCTTTGGTCAATGTGACTAAAAGGTTAAGGTTATCTCTTGGTTGCTGCCTTAAGAAATCAAATATCTTTTTGGCAGAGTGTCGTAATCGACTAAAAACATTACCTCTACTTCCACAAAGAGGCAGAAATTACTCCCAAACATCAAAGATGAGGCACAGGGGATCCCTAGACAGTAGCCCATAAAAAACCGAATTATAGATCAAGACCAGCTTCATAAAAACAATTCCCTTGTTTTTCTAACAAATGAACCGTCCTTGGATTTGGTGGTTTGGGACTTGGTAGTTCTATATAGAGCTCTCAGTAAGATGAATACTTGTAATTTAGGGTTTTTTTCAAAAGCCATGGAATTTCCTTATATATTTATAATGCATATGAGTGGTGAGACAGAATAATTAGGAGTATCTTAGACAACAGAAAGCTCATTTGGTCCTTGGAATTTCAAGCAAAGTCTCTGGTTAGATAAGATTTTTAAAAACAGAATTCAGGCTATTGTTTTGAAAAATACATCAGATGGAAATGAGAGTAGACAAATGAGAGATTTATAATCCCCACGGCACACAGTTTATAAATTGGCTGCCCTTTTATCTCTGCAGAAAAAGAAATGAAGAAATTCTGCAAACCCCAGAAGTAACAGGCAGGATGTCTAAGTTAAGAATGCAAGGGGAAGGGGACTCCCTATTAAAGCAAAATACTACCCCCTTTGCCCTGCACATATCATAACTTATCTGTTTTATTCCATTTCTAGCTGGGCTTTGCTAGGTGACTTAGTAGTTAGTCTGAATGTGGCCCTAGAAGGAGGGGCAACTACGAAGTGGCTCCCAGCTGTGCACTTCATGAATTTTACTTTCCTCTTGAAAATATTGTCAATATTGTGTCTCAAGATACAAGCGGCTTCCATTGGAGTTACGTAAATCAATTATTGACGAAAAGCACCTGATTTTAGCAGAACTGAAATCAAACTCTGCCCCCACCAAAAAAAAAATTGTATAATAAGGGGCTGCCTTAGTTCAAACCCACAGCCACCTTTGAGCAAGCGGCCTCTGTTCCTTCTGCTAGGTCCAGTCTGCCTGTTCCCAAAGCTACTGGTGGCGCTTCTACTTCTTCAGGTGAGAAATTATCCTCTGCTTCTTGGAAGGTCATTGCCCCCATGGGTCTAACGATATACCTATCCAGTAGCAATACAATATCATGCCATCCATACAACAGAAATAATTAATACATACATAAATAGGCTGGTCATTCCACTGCAAGGAAAAAGAAAAGGTTTAGGTGTATGATATAGCTTGGGATGATTCATCACAGAATGTCGCTAACGATAGGGCAGTATAATATGGAAGCTGTCCCACGGAGAAATTGTTATGATGTAGGTAACACTGGGTTAAAGCTACAGAAAAATGAAAAAGGAAAAATCAAGCTGTTTAAACATTAAACATTTGTTTAAATATTAAAGTAAAGTTAGCCTGACAGCAAAATCAATATTAAATCAGGCCTGAAAACTGTTTTACGACCTCAAACACCGGGCTTCTTAACTGCCAGTGTCATAAATGATGTCACTTTGCAGCATGATCGTGGCTGCCAGCAGCAGGTCAGAAATGCCAGCTTTAATTTTAAAATGTTAATTTGTGGTGTAATTTACAGTTTGCTCCCAGGGACAAATGTCGCTCTCCGGGCATGAGCCTCCCAAAGTGCTGTTGTAAGCAAAAGGCGTTCTCCCTCTTGATTTCCTCCTACCTTTAACAGCGTGGTTTCACAGGGGCCTGCAGATTCTCCTGGGTTTGAATAAAGTGTAGGAGGACAGTAATAAATGGGTCAAGGTTCTTTTCCAGTCAGTGAAAACATTTTCAAGGAAACGCTTCTGGGGTAAAAGGAAAAAAAAAGCCATAGAAAGCTGTACCTGCTGCAGAACATTCCATGCACACGCTGGAATTTGCTGCCAACAATATGGCCAGAGTGGGGTTGCAGCAGAGGAAACAACTTCGAGAGGCTTCCTGAACCATGTGACTTGCTGGGCTTATGGACAAAGATTTCCTTTATTCCCCGCCTCGGCCTCCATTCTCCATTCTCCCACCTGAACCTGTCCTCTCTCTCCCAACATACTCCCCTGCTGGCCTTGTCACAAAAGCAGAAATGTCTATGTTACTGACTTCTTTAGTTTGAGACACTGAGGGACTAAAATAAGCTTTGCCAGTGTGCCCTGTAGAAGCCGCTGGCTTCCCCAAAGTGGCACTGCCTGCCATGGGGACACTGCCTTCAGTAAGAAGGGGTGCACTTAGTTTACATTCCCCAGGTGTGGGTTGAGCAGATACAGCATGGGGTCCTTTGCTTATGGTGATCTGGTCACAGCTGGGAGCTTTGTAGTTTAGATGGTTGCCGATGAAGGCCGGGATACAAAGGGCCATGGGAAAGCTGAAGTTTGGTGAGTGTGTGTTTGGAGGAGTGGTCATGACAAGAGATTGTGTTTGTCAGCTAGGGCTGCCATAGCAACGTACCACAGATTCAGTGGCCTAAGCAGAACATATTGTCTTACAGTTCTGGCGCTGGAAGCCTGAGATCAAGGTGTTGGCAGGGCCACATTTCCCCTCAAGGCTCTAGGGAAGCTTCTGTTCCAGGCCACCTCTCCTAGCTTTGAAAGGTGGGAGTCTAACCCCAGCCTCTGCATGGTGTCCTCGGTGTGTCTGTCTCCATGTCCAAATGTCCCCCTTGTGTAAGGATGCCAGCCATATTGAAATAGGAGCTCACCCTACTCCAGTAGGACCTCATCTTAAATTAATTAATTGTGTTTGCAACAGCCTTATTTCCAAATGAGTTTACATTTTGAAGAAGTGTGGGCTAGGATGTCAACACTGAATTTGGAAGCACTGTAACTGAACTTACAACAGTGACAAGCAGAGGTAGGAATCAGGAGGGGTCCAGATAAGGAAACCTGCAGAGATGAGTCCCAAGCAAGAAGGAAGTATTGGTTGTCCAATAAGCAGGAGACTCAAAGGCAAGACCTAGCTCAGGAAGGAATGCTGCTTGGAACAGAATTCCATCTGCCCATCCTCTTGTGGCAGGCCTTGAGATACCAGTGAACACTCCTCAAACCATGTAGTCATTTATGTTATAATCATATTTTCTACTGAAATTGGATTGGCATTCATCTTTGTCTTCTGAAAAAAATCAAAGGACCATGAGGAAAAAAAAAACTGAAATACTTGGGAAAGAGATTGGGGTCAATTTATATTCCCCTCCAGAGGCAGAAGAAAGCACAAACAAAAAGTATATGTGAGACCGAGAACCATGCAAGATATGGCACTGTGGTTGCGGCACCGCCACTCGGGAGCACCTGTTCCAGCAAATACACTGTCTTGACCCGAGGTGAGGACATGCCCAGGATGGGAGCCAGGTCAGTGGGAAGCCACGGACCTCCAAACAACTACAGAGAAGAAGGCAAACAAAAGAAGTTGTTAGACACTACACTTGGAATTATGGAAGCTCAGTTGTTACACTCTTGGAAGCAGTTCAGATTTCCACAAATAGCATGGAGTTGCTACATGATAATTTTTTAAGTCACAAAATTCATCTCAGCCCAAAATTTCTAGGCTTGAAATTTCTTTCTATAATTTTTATCCATTTGATTTTCTACACAGCTTAGAATAGGCTCCTCTGTCCCCCACTCCCCAGTAGATTTTCCTACACCTCTGCTCCTCCATAAACTTATGGACACCATCCTTCCTGTGAAAGAGATGTACAAGTTCCTACAAATATTGATTGTAATAAATGCCTGTTTTCTGTCTGCCCCAGTTCTGTCAAATTTGTGTTCACAAAGAGAGGTAGACAAGAAAATTATTCAAGAAAGACACAATTTTTAATTAGAACAGAATAAAACAAAACACGGCCTTGTTTTACAGGTGAAAAGCAATGTCTTCAATTCATGTTCTATCCAAACAGTCCCCTGGAGAACATGCTGTTTTGATGAGCATATCTGAAATATGAATGACCGATGTTTTGCTTTGGGGATAGCAGTGGGGGGACCCTTGCAGAGGGGTTATGGGAAAGGGTAGCCTCTAAAGACTTTTGTAAGAAAACAAAAAATAAAGTTTGGTTTTGGGTTTTTGTTTCTTTAAGTGTATGCTCCTTGACGGCTTCCAGTACAACAAGGAAAGGCTATTCTGCAAACAAAAGGTGATTTTGCATTCAGGCTTACAAAAGCAAAAATGCTTATAAACAGTTTTAAGAGTAAACAGTGTGGTGAACTCCTATGGTCACATCACACTCAAACTCTTCCAGGTGACTCTGACGAAGGATTTAGTGTCAGCTCTGTGGAAATAATTATTTATGTGAAGTGTAGCTTAACCACTGTATTAGTCTGTTTTCATATTGCTATGAAGGATGCCACCTGAGACTGGGTCATTTATAAACAAAAGAGGTTTAATTGACCTACAGTTCCACATCGCTGGGGAGGCCTCAGGAAACTTACAATCATAGTGGAAAGGTAAGCAGGCATGTCTCACATCGCAGCAGGTGAGAGAGAGGGCATGTAAAGGGGGAAGAGCCCCTTGTAAAGCCATCAGATCTCATGAGAACTCACTCACTATCACGAGAACAGAATGGGGGAACCATCCCCAGGAGCCAACCGCCTCCCTCCCTCCACATGTGAGGACTACAATTTGAGATGAGATTGGGTAGGGACACAGAGCCAAACCATATCAACCACTTTTGTCAACACTTACTAGATCCTATTTTAGTTTACATGGAGGTTAAGGCAAATAAGAAGATTTATTTCATCTAGGATTCTAACGTATCAGGCTTTGCTTCTGAGAAGATCCAATGCTTTACAAAATGAAGGTTATAATGCAAATCAGTGTAAATGTTTCTTTTTCTGATGACACTAACTGAATTAGTCTGTATTAGTCATAGATGAGATACATGGTAACTCCTGGCCTTAGAAGGAGCTACAGGTATGTGAATCAAGAGAAAGCCATTCATTGCTCATTGAACAGGCATGTGAAATAACACCAACTGCATACAGAAGAGCATTAACAGGCTGGCATCTAGTGTGTTCCAAATGGATTGTGGTGACCCGTGCTCTGGATGAACCCATTGAAGAGAGGAATCACCTGCTAATTATAGGCAACTGTGTCCTTTCTGGTCTTACAAGTTTGGTACTTAAGTGGATTACCTTACCTGGGCTTTAGTGTAATAAAACCAAATGTCCATTTATTAATTGAGTTGCCTTTACTTATAAGTCACTGAAAACCCAACCAAACGTGCTCAAAGAGCAAAGAATGCAATTAGCCTAGGTAACTGAAAAGTCCAGAGAGGTAGAGTGGCTGCAGATGTGGATTTCCACTAAATCAAAGCACTCCTAGTGAGCCTGAAGCAGCCTTAGGACAGAAGCATCACCCTGGAGCATGTGATCATCCAGGCAGTTTGTGAGTGGCAGCTGTTGCCAAGATACTTGCCAAAGGTCCTCCTCTCCTTTTTAGCTGGAATAGCAGAGGCGTTCACTAAAGCAGCAGCTGGGTCTAATGAACCAACACAGAGCAATAGCAGCAAATTTCCGTGGCCTTACCAAAGCCCTGGTGAATCATTGTTTTACTCAAGAACATTTATTTTCTGCAGTCTGGGTTTCTAGTTTTCAAAACTTTCAAAGATAGCATTCAACATAGCGAAGTAACACCCAACATGATGAAAACAAATTTGCAAAACTTGGGTTGGACTTCAGGTTGCCCTTGGACCACTCAAGAAATCCACCCAATCTCCATTCAGACAGAAGAGCCTGGGACCCCTAAGAAGGTTCCAGGTCCCTGTTGTGCCCCATCTTAACTGCCCACCGGAATGAACACGGCCCTGCTGGCAACAGTGAATAATATTCATCTCAACTGTGCAGAGATGGCTTAGTGTCCCTCCAAGAACCCACAATGGCCTCTTCTGTTATCACATCCATGAGGATGCTAGTTTCCAATTTCAGATGTCAAACGTTTCATATGGTTGAAACTAGAGGCTGAGTGGAGAAGGCTTCCAGGAAAGAAGATAGAACCTGTGAAGTAGAGATAGATAACTCTACTTTGTAAGGACATTGAGTAAAAGGATCAATGCCCTCACCAAGCTGGCCTCTCAATCTCCTTGGCCCCTAAATAAGAAGAAGAAAAGACAGAGAACAGTTTCATACTTTGGCTGAGACATGGGGCTGGAGCTTTTTATGGATGAAAGGTATTTGTCCCCCCCGCCAAGCCACTCACAGCTCAGGTCCCCTTCTCTGAACCCAAGTAATACCGAGTGACTATAAAATACCCCTTTGCTCAAAAGCACCTGGTTTGCATTGTATCCTAATGCAGACTGTCATGCATTCTCCACTTTGGTGTATTTGGTGCCCCCAAATTTTTGTTTTTAACAAAATCCCAGATGGTGCTGATGTTGCTGGTTCAGGGACCACACCTTGGGGACCACTGCCCTATATTGGAGTATGCATCATGAATTGCACATTGGAATCATCTGGGGAATTTAAACCCCTGATGCCTAGGTTCAACCCCCAGAGATTCTAACTGGACATTGGAATTTATTTTAAAAAATACAGTACTTTTAGGCATAGAGGGTTATGACTGAAACTGTTGTGATTTAGGGTGACAAAGTCATTCTCTGTATACCCAAGATTTCTTCTCAAGGGTAGATCATAGAGGGAAGGAAAGAGACAGGCCATTTTCATTAGCCATCCGCCCCCACCCAAAGAAAAATCCTAGAAGCTGTTTTCTGGTGAGGATGACTACATTGGCCTAATGAGCCAAAGCATTTTTTCTTGGCTACCTTTGAGATCCACAGGAAAAGAAATCGCTACTATAGTAACAGGAATGCTTGTACACAATCAGTCATGGGGGGCAGTGGGATGAATAAACACTTCTATTTGCACTATAACCCCACAGCCTTTTCTCAGCCATTCAATGTGAGGGGACACTCCCCTACTTTGTAACCTCAGAAACAGAGAGACTTATGCCTGCTGGCTTGCCATGGTAACCAGCAGGAAAGAATTGAGGTTTCTGTTCATCCAGGGCAAGAGACTCTGGATTAGCTAGACAGAAGCTGGGCTATAAAAACCATTAATATAGTGTGGAAAAGGCTAATCATTATGCCTCTTGTCAGACTCTAGGATAGAGGCCGTGTGAAAAAAGAAGTTTAACTAGCTGTGGCCTTTACTTTATTTGATAAAGTGTAGTTTACTTTCTACTTGAGGTTTTTATTGACCATAATAATTCTAATTGAAATAAACATTTTGATTACAGCTCTGTTCTGCAACTGCTTAATAGGGAACTAAAATAACTTTCAATAATCATTTTGTGCAAATGGGATTCATTTAGCCTGACAGTTATTCCAGGCATTTATTGGCATGCGGCAGGCTGGGAGGGTTTCCGAGCATAATTACGGGAACATTTTACACTGGGGTTAACCTTACCAAAATGACAGACTGAAAAGTGGTGTAAAGGAGCAAATAAAACCCATAATCTGCCATAGAAACTCATAAATGAATCCCCTTTCTCTACTGTTTCTGATGCCCAGGACTCTAGTTAAAATTAAAAGGAGTTTTCTTTTCAAACTGACAGTCTGGCCATAGGAGCACACTTTAATGAGGGTAGAATGCAAACCTGGCTCTTTGGGGTAAAGAGATATTTTATAGTCACTCACTCAGTATTATTTGGGTTCAGCAGAGGAGACCTGAGCTGTGGGTGGCTTAGGGGTGCAAACACCTTTTGTCCAGGAAAAGCTCCAGGCCCCTTGTCTCAGCCAAAATATAAAACTGTTCCCTGTCTTCTCTTCTTCTTAGTTAGCAGTCAAAAAGATTGAGATGCCAGCTTGGTGAGGGCATTGACCCTTTTACTCAATGTTCTTACAAAGTAGAGTTACCTATCTCTACTTTGCAGGTTCTATCTTCTTTCATGGAAGCCTTCTCCACCCAGCCTCTAGCCTCCGCCACATGAAACTTTGGAGATCTAAAGCATCCTCATGGATGGGATAACAGAAGAGATCATTGTGAATTCTTAGGGGAATACTGAGCCATCCCTGCACAACTGAGATGAATATGATCACTCATCATTGCTAGCAGGGCTGTGTTCATTCTGGTGCGCAGTTAAGATAGGACACAACACTGATCTGGAACCTCCTTAAGTGCCCCGGTTCTTCTGTCTGAATGGATATCGGATGAAATCTTTGAGCAATCCAAAGACAATCTTAAGTGCAACACAATTTGAGCAAGTTGATTATTTTCATGGCACTGGCTGATCTGCATTTTAACAAGCCTCCAGGTAAGTCCAATGCATGCTCAGGTTTGAGAACCACTACTGTAAGAGATTGTCCTTAAAGAGGAGGAAAATAGAGCAAAGATGTTTATAAGTAACTCACCTGTTAAGAGAAGCCAGCATTAACCCCTAATGGAACAGATGCAAGATTATATGCCAACAATGTCCACTGACTGTCTGAATAGTAAGACAAAGGACATAAGAGAAGAGGTGGTAAGAATATCGCTTAACCCTTACCTAGACGAGTGAGAAGGATCTCTGTAAATCATCATCATAAAAGCTGGCACTGGTTGAATAACAAGAAAATTATAAGAAATAATGAGTTAATAATAATGGCATATTATCTCATGATATAATATATATAATGTAATTATTTAATAATAATGGCATATTATTAACTCATTCTTATAATTTTCTTATTATTCAACCAGTGCTGAATTAATATTAGCATGAGTTAATAATAAAATAATAATCAGCTAATAATCATAAAAATAGCAAGTTCACAGAAGCTGGAATGGATACGCTAAGAGGCAGAGCTGGCTCAAAAGCAAAAGCTTGAGTCAGGCAAACGTTTGCTTCCCCTTTCCTCCCTACCCTGTGTCAGTTCTTCTGATGCCTACTTCTAGGTTCCCAAGGTCCCCATGATTCCCAGAGATTCTCAGAACAGAGAAAGGAATTCATTTATGCTAAGATCTAAATGACTAACAACTTTGTGTTCTAACTTTCCTTGAAGTATTTGAATTTTACAGTTCCATGTTCAGAATCCTGTGCTGAACTTGGAGACCTATGCAGCATTTCCCAAAGGCCAGGCCCTTTACATATATTAACTCCTTCACATCCGTAACAATACTATGAGATTGGTACTGGTTTACACCATTTCACAGGTGGAGAAACTGAGGCATGGAGCTGTTAAGTAGTTCTCTCAGGGTCACGCAGCTGAAGCATGACTTCGAACTTCGGTAGTCTGGCTCTAAATTATAAGCTCTTAACTATTATGTTCAACATCTTCTCAAACAAGTGGACTGCTGGTTTAGGAAGATTTGGGAAGGAGACGCTCTGGGAGAGCTACTCACTCCACACCTTGTGAATAACTGCCAATTCTACCTACATATAGAGTCAGTTTTGGTCATGTGTCAATTTGGGATATTATTCTGTCTTGGAAAATACGTGTGTCACCCTTGCCTTCATAAACTTTTCCTGTCCCTACTATTTCCATGAATATTTGCCTAATACAAATAAAAATCCTGAATTGTTTTTAAAGGATTTGTTTTTCTTATTTAAAAAAAAAATATGACCCAAGTCCATGTAGTGCTTCCAAGATGTGTTTCTTCAAACTCTCAAGCATCCTAGAAATCGCAAGTTATATAAGTTTCTCTGAGAAGTCCAACATCAGGACCGAACTCCAGCTTTTGGAGAGAGCTCCATGGCCCAAGTGGAAGGGGGCTCAGACAAGGTTGGAACTTTTTTCCTCCCACATTTTCTCCCCAAGTCTTTGTCAAAGCCTCTTTCTACATAAAGTCTTGAATTTGATGAAGGCATCATGCTCTGGCTTCTGGCAAGTCTGTCGAAAATAGACTCTCATCCCATTTCAGTGTCATCTCACATCTAAAGACCATGGAATAGAGTGGCTCTGTGTTAGCCCATAAAGGACTTACTAAATATTACACATCTGAATCTTCTTGGCAAAAGCCTTCTCCAGTTGGCTGGGGAGGGGTGGAGTGGCAGCTCTGAGTAATCCTCAATTCTCATCCCTTGACACTTTAATTAAAGTAATTTAACAGCCTGTTAGGCACGATGTGCAGAATTTCCTGCTAGGAGCCAATGAAGAAAGAGTTGGGGCAACAGGAAGATATGTGTGAGGATGGAAAACCAGGCAGCCTAGGGATGGAGGAAATCCTGGTTATTACTCAGCCCAGTGGCTGTGACTTTCCCAAGGACACACAATTAATTAGTAGCCTCCCTGGATCCCATACTGGATGAGGAGCTGTGGGATGTTAAATAGGACTATATAGGCATAACCGATTATGAATACTTTTCTAGAAAAGTACAGAGTCTGGGCTTCTCAGAAATTAATGGTCAGCCTAAGAGGACCCTTGAGGTCTGAGAAAGGCTGGCAATAATACCAATGACTCAAGATCCTGTGTTTCTTCAGAGTGAGAAGTTGGCCAGTTGCAGCCAGAGATCCTTCTCATCCATCTCCTAGTGATATGTCATGGGTACCCTGGAGACATGTTGGGGAGTCCCTATGCCTCTCCTTGTTAGGTAGTTAAGAAAACTGCCTCCTAGTCAGGCTGGTGCAATCACAAATAGCACCCATGCCATTAATCCTTTTAATCAAGGAGCACTGTCCAGCTCTGACATTCAAAAATGTTATTCTTTGGCTAGACTTTTTTCCAAGACCCTAATGAACTTATTTTTTAATTCCACCATTTGAAAATAAGAAGTTTTAGGCTGACAGATATATGCATTTCATTCTAAAAGTGGATAACATTTACCCTGTTCTCCAGAAAGTATACCCATTAGTATTTCCATGTATGCTGAGCATGAATCAGGATTCAGCTGGATTATTTCCAGCTTGATTGGTCTGATGCGTGTGTGTGTGTGTGTGTGTGTATATATATGCATGTATATGTAATCCCTATATATGTATGCATGCATATGTATAATATGTATATGTAAAATATGTATGCATATATATGCATACATATATAGGGATTACGTGCACATGCATATATATATATATGTACACACACATATATGCAGCAGACCAATCAAGCTGGAAATAATCCTATATATATATATGAGATATACATATGAATAGGGATTTTATATATATATGCATATATATGTATCGAAGGGATTATATGTATAATCCATCATGTCAAATGATGGATTTCAAATAGGCTTGTAACATACTGAGGACTTCATAATGTAAACTCTCAGATTCTGGGTATCACTCGCTCCTCCTTTCACATTTGAGAGTCAAGATAAAGGAGAGGACAGTTGCAGGCTGAGAGGCCAAGTCTGATGAAGGCCAGGAGCAGAGTCGGCCAGTGGAGGCTGCTGGAGGGGGATATGCTGGGGAAGTGGAAGAATCATTAGTTCTGGCTTATTTTGCAGGCAAATGATCCATGGCTTTAAACATTTCCTGATTCTATCATAGCTAAGAAAAAAAAAATGCAGTGAAGGAAAGAAATGTGTGCAAAGTCATGAACCTGCAAAAGCAAAAGGGACTTCAGGTCACTGAGAAGCTCAGTTAGATGAGGTTGCTGGCTGGGAGGTGGATGGTGGGAAGAGGCAATCAGAGTGTGATGAGAAAGAAGTGAAGCAAACTGGGTTTGGATCGTGACAGTCCCCCTCCTCCCTTAAGCTTTCTCTGGCTACACAGGCACAGAGTCACATCTTCCTGGGAAACCTCCAGCCTGTATTATTGGAATCTTAAACCTGAAAGGGATATGAAAGGTCACTAATACTTAGTCATATGTGACAGATTCCATACTCTTACTCAACTCTGTACTTTGTGTCCTGTGTCTGTAGTTTGACTCTTTAAGTACATTATCAACAATTTCATGGGAGGAACCTTCCCTTAATATTAACTAATTAGGAACAGGCACAGTGACTTAATCAGCAACAGTTGTTAAAGCATTTCTACATGCCAAGAGCTCCCCATGTATTATATTTAATCCTCAAAATAATTCTGAGGCACATATTATAATTATTTCCATTTTACAAATGGGTAAACTAAGTCAGGAGAGCTTAGGTAATCTGCCCAAGATCACAGAGCTCATAAATGGAGGAATCAGGATTTGAAACCAGGTTGTCTCATCCTGGAGTTTGTGTTTTTAAACCTCAGTACTCTGCCTGCTTCCCTGGTAAACACTTAAGAAGGTTTTGCTGAATGAATAGAATAAGTGGATGTCATAATTATTTTTTAATTGAATACTTGTTAATTGAAATACTCTTAGTACATTATTGAATTCTTCAACAACTAAGCGATTTCCTTTATCAAGTCACCAGTGGGCTTCATAGTCAAAGAACGTAAAGAGCCTACCAGTGTTTCTCAGAGGTCTGTGACAGACAAGCTGCTTCATTAGCTGGCAAAGCACCAACTCTGTCCAGACCACTGGGTTCTTTTCTCTAATACACATGAAAGCTCCCTGAGTGTTGAAGTTCCTCTCTTTCAGGGTGTTAGGCAATCTGATATTACTCTACATCTCAGAAGCATCTCAATCTTAAAAGCAAGAAAGCAAGCAAGATCAAGAGAGGGCTTGGGAGTGTACATCACTGGCAGTTGATGGTAGTGAAGGATCAGACAACTCTCAAATTCAGAGAATAGCCTGGGTGGGGCCCTCATCTCTGGCCATCACCCAGAAACCACTAGGAGCCAGGAAACTTTGAGGGAAGGACACAGCTAAGATTTCTATTTGAACCCTAAAATAGGAGGAGTGAGGGTAAAACGATTGCCCACTGCTATTTCAGAGCCAAATGCAGGCACTTGGGAATTTAAACCCATTATTACTTATCCTTGGCTGGGAAACAGGATGACCGAAAAAATGAAGGTGCTGACAGCTCTGTTTTCAGACAAGTACCAGAGCAAAATCAAAGACAGGACAAGCACCAAAAGAATGCAAGCAATGTGACATTCTTGCATTATTTAGGGATGTGAAGAGAAGGGGAGGCTGTTCTCCTGAGGAAGGAAAAGCCCTCTCTCTCCTAACATTGGCCAAGAGGAGATGCCTTGCCATGCAATTCCCCTTCTGCAGAGCAGCTGTGCAGGAAAAGCGCCCTCCTTTCCCATGATTCTCATGTGTTTTGACTGATGCTTGTGGAATAGTTTAAACTCAGGCTTTCAAAGGTTGGCCAAACAAATCTTGGACAGAAATGTCAAACTTCAACAAACTATCATGTCCGATGTCTCAATTTCAGCTCAGTGTTTAGACTGGAAGGAAAGCAGATGAATAAAACAAACAATTTTGTGTTTACATACATACATATTTGATAACCACGAAAATGACCCATTGCCAGATCACCAATGGATATAGGTCACAACAGAAGCACGTGGAAGGTACAACTACAAAGCAATGAGACTTTAATAAGTATGCCATAGTTCATCATATGAATGAAAAATGTTGTCCTTGAGAATCACCATGGAAACCAGTCACTTATTCTAACAATAGTGCCATTGGTAAAACATAGGGAGAGTTTGTGAAACATACACAACAAAGTATTGCTTTACAATGCTGAAAAGCTCAAACTCCATTCTGTCACCAACTAGCTGTGTGACCTTGGAAAATGTACTTAACCATAATCTTTCATATTTTCATTGATAAAATGTGAACATTAATTCCTTTGATGCCTGAATAAAATACTGCTGTACATACATTTTTGACATCATTAATGATGTCAAAAATATCATCATTAATGATGATAATCAGGAACAGGAATCAGCCACAGGAATCAGCCATTTAAAAGCTATGGAAACTTGAGCAAGTGCCTCAACCTCTCTGATCCTCAGTTTATTCATTTAAAAAGCAGTTAGAGACTGGGCATGGTGGCTCCCGCCTTTAATCCCAGCACTTTGGAAGGCCGAGGCAGGCCTCCACTTGATGTCAGGAGTTCGAGACGAGCCTGGCCAACATGGCGAAACCCCATTTCTACTAAAAATATGAACATTAGCTGGGCGTGGGTGCTACTCAGGAGGCTGAGGCAGGAGAATCACTTGAACCCAGGAGGCGGAGGTTGCAGTGAACTGAGATTGTGCCACTATACTCCAGCCTGGGCAACAGAGCAAGACTCTGTCTCACAAAAAAAAAAAAGGCGCTGTGGGGGGCTTATAAAAAGAAGGTATAATGACATTTCATAGGGTTAATAGAGAGACAAATGTGAACATATACAAAGCATCTAACATAGTCTCAGCTACATATTTGATGCTTAATACAAATTCTCCTTTTTAGTGACACTTTATAGAGCATGATATGGTATTTACTCTGCAAATTAAACAAAAGTCAGAATAATGTATCAAATCCAGTTTTCTCCAGAAACTATTTATCTTGCTGTTTAAAACCTTATTCTAATCTATTTAAAACTAAAAGTAAAAATTAAATCCTAGTACAGATTAAATTTGTAATTGGAAACACAACAGATAATAAAAACATCTTCTTGTGTGTTACATTTACAATGCAAGCTAAATAAAACACCTATGAGTAGTAAGATATGAGAACATGGATCTTAAAGATGATAATCATGGGAGTTTATAAGACCTTATATTCAAGTTATTACATAAATGTAGTGCTCTTATTTCAGCAGGGAGGCTATAAAAGATGCAAATAACTACCAAAAAAAAAAAAAATCCAGGCTTTCACTTAGAGTGCAGGATGATCAGGAATGCTAGAAAGAATAAATAAGTCTGTCTTCATTAACTAAGAGTCTAATAAAATAAAGTCCCCTATGGCTATGAAAAAGATCAAAAGATTTTGAAAGTCCTCTTCAAAAGCTTTTGACACCAACCTAGTGTGAAATTCTAAAGTATGTTTCGAGTCCTCCACACTCTGGAGTGTTTTAATTCTAGGTTAAATCAAGTGATATTTTCAAAATAGAAGCTAGAGGTAGAGGTAGATATGGCAGTAATGGGAATGGATCAAGACTGGGAATGAAGGACTCAGTTGAACCTACTACTCAGTGATCATTTAAATGTTCTATTTTCTTAGACATGAATACCATAATGTTTTACTATGTAATGAATTTTTTATTATACAATTTTAGGAAATCCTTGAGAATGCTAGTTTCTCAATTAACTAAGTTTACTGTTAGTAACTAAGCCTATCTGTTTAGATAATTAGGCAATCAATCCAAATTATAGAGAGCACATGGGAGAAAGTATCCTCTTGATTGCTGAGTGTGTAAATTCAAACACATAAATTGTCCTCAATATAGGAGATACAGCATCAGTATCACCGTTAGGGTGTTTTCAAACTGCATGCACATGTGTGCACACACACAACACACCCTACCCACCCTCCCTCAGAGATTCTGGCCACCTATCTAGATACTATGTAATTTCCTCTGGGAAGGAGAGTGGTTTGTAGGTTAGGAAGAAAAAACCACACAGATGATTCTGATATAGTCCCTTTTCCCACCAGAGACCTACTGCTAAAAATTGATGGCACGTGTCACGGTTATTTTGTGTATATTTCCGAAGAATCAACATATTTGCTATTATTGTAACAGACTCTTATTCCAGGAAAGGCTGTAGAGATACAATTGAAATAATGGTAATTGACTTTTTCAACCAAACACCCTGTCATTCTCTTAGCAGAAAAAGCCCAACCCGACTATTTCATGTTCTTAGGCAGGGGCATCTGCAAAGCATGTGTCTGACCAAAAGTTGGTCACTTGAAGAAATACATGAGCAAGTTAAAATATAATTTATAGCATGCTTCTCACTACACATGGATCTGCTCTGTGGTGTTTCTACCCTAGCCCCAAGTTTATAATGCCTAGGATACCAGAAAGAGTTTTAGGAGGATGTTGTCAGGTCAAAAGCAGCAGAAAAAATGTTGAATTTCTTTTATATCAACTATTTCAATATATTACCACAAAAAAGTATGAGGGTCTACTAGAGATTTTTCATGCATACATCTTTTCTTTCAGTCTTGATGTGCAATCTGTCAGCAAACTTTGCGTTGCTTTATTAGGCCTCCTTCTTGTTATCACTTCATTGTCTCACAGCTTTCTGCCCATTTCTGTTGTGATTAATTTCTTCTTGCGTGCCTGTATGCCTGGTTTGGGAAATGATGCTATTCACATTTTGAACTGTTAGTATTTTGTCATAATGAATTTAAATGAAATGTAATAAGAAACCATATACCCTGAAAAGTAAATGATGCTCAGAACCAGACAGGCTGGAGAGAGATGCTTGTGGTATGGAAGTCTTATCAGAAACCAGTTTTATTTCTATTTTAAAAATGTATTTGCCTAAAGAATAGCTATGGTACACTCTAGATGTGCCCATCACTAAGACTAAGGCCAAGTAAATCCATTCAGTTTCTCACGTGTTTTCCTTCTGACACTACATTCTTGCACTCTCTTCTGAGCCCATGTTTTCTCCCTAATATATTAGTAGGAGCAAAGACTTTCTAAGGAACAAAATGGATCCACTTTTGGAAGTTTAGCACTGAAAACTATTTAATCTGATGCCATAATGAGAAACTATTGCCCAACATTTTTTTCTTTCTTTTGAGACGGGGTCTTACTCTGTCACCCAGGCTGGAGAACCATGACATGATCTCGGCTCATTGCAACCTCCATCTTCCAGGCTCAAGTGATCTTCCACCTCAGCCTCCCCAGTAGCTGGGACGACAGGCGTGTACCACCATGCCCGGCTAATTTTTTGTATGCTCAACATTTCAATAAGAGCTTTGATCACTGATTTAAGAAAAATTAAAGTGGTAGTATTTGTAAAATAGCAAAATAACTGGTTGAAGAGATACATTTCTAGCCATAATTATATCCTAGCCAGTCACTCCTTTAAACTCTCAATTTACACGGGTTTTCAGTGTGCAGTTCTAACTATTGTTATATTAATTATTTTAACAAGGTTTGTAAAAATAATTTTCAGTTATTGGTAAGTCCCAATTGCCTGATTGGCTAAAAACTCTCAGCCAAATTTCAACCTTGCAGAAAGCAAAAGTCATAGTTTCATATTCTGATGTGGAGAGTCAGATAGGTAACAAAGACAACGATCAAATACAAAATGTCATACTTCAGAGGCATTTCAGGCACTCAAAACAACCTCTTCATACCCAGGAATTTTCAAAACGTTATGAGTTTGGCTTTCTCCACAACTCTACAGCAGTCCATATGGAGTATAAAATGTGCTTCACGCATGGACTTTGAACTTTTTAACGAACCATTTATAGCAAAGGTGCTAAAGTTATGCTGGAATTTAAGACAAGAGTAATTGATCAGGCTGGAGTTACAAATACAAATGTCCTCAGCGCTTGGATAGTTTCATCACCAAAATGTCTCCATTGGAGTGGAATTACACCTAAAAATCAGTTAGGAGACAAATAATGAGCTGACTTAAGATTTTTTCTATAATGCTTCATATTTGCAATGCCTATTGCAAAGTCTTCATATTTAGAACATCAATACATCTGGTCTGCACAATAAACCTTTTAGCATGAACAGATATGCAGGGCCATAATTCAAATATATAAAATATTAGACTCAGTTCTGCTCCCTCTTAATCACAGTCCCGTGGTAAACTCTTCAGAAATGCTGATGGCTGAAAACCTCTCCTTCAACTCCGTCCTGGTTTTCCAATGTGGTTATGCCTGTGATGCCAGCCTCTGCTGGGGACACAGTGGTAAGTGAAAAGAGTGAAATAAGTGTGCTCATAAAAGATAGTAAAAGAAGGTGTTGTACACAATGTTCTTACCTCTTAATAGCATTAATTATGTTTATTGGAATCACTCCTGATTATAAAGTAATTATAGGCTCTTTGTGGAAAATATGAGGCAAGCATTTTTTTTTAACCTCATCTACTTAAAAAAAAAAAACATGCTTTTAAGGCCAGGAGTGGTGGCTCACGCCTGTAATCCCAGCACTTTGGGAGGCTGAGGCTGGTGGATCACCTGAGGTCAGGAGTTTGAGACCTGCCTGACAAGTATGGAGAAACCCTGTCTGTATTAAAAATACAAAATTAGTCAGGCGTGGTGGCGCATGCCTGTAATCCCAGCTACTCAGGAGGCTGAGGCAGGAGAATCACTTGAACCCGGGAGGCGGAGGTTGCAGTCAGCCGAGATCGCTCCACTGCACTCCAGCCTGGGCAACAAGAGCAAAACTCTGTCTCAAAAAAAAAAAAAAAAAAGAAAAGAAAATACTTTTAAGGTATATTTTCCAACTCACTCATCATACCAAAGTTTAGGAACAGGCCAAAAATGAGGTCTCCCAGAATGCAGGTCTAAGTTAACCCTGGGGGACTCCTATGCAAAATGTTGACTGACCTAAACATAAATCTTCTTTTGTCCTTACCCTTGTATTTTCTCTGAACCACAAATGCTAGCAGAAATAGGTGCCTTAAACCCTTCGAGCAGGATGCCCAATAAAAGCTAGGTAAGGAAGAAAAGAAAAAGATTCCATGTGTTCTGGCAACAGCTTCCATGACCACCGCTCGTGATAAGTTCTAATGGCTTACGGCTGTCAGTGACGGCTAGAGATCCATGATGTCTATCCTTATAGGAAGATGGGCTTATACGGGAGGTTGATATTGGTACTATCCCTTTGCCTATCTCCTGCTTGAGCAAAAACTAGTACAATGAAAATTGGAAGCAAGACAGGGAAAGACATAATAAACAGTTATATTACCTAACATTCTAACTGTCAAAGGGTACATCATTTTCATCTTAAAATAAAATCTAAAACCTTTGTGACAATTTGAACATAAAATGAAGACTCCCTTCATAAACCAAACCTCCCTTCTTTGACATTTCTATTATCACTAATTTTCAATAATGTACAGTAGATCTTGCTAAGCAATAATAAAACCACCCATGTTACAAGTTTAGTTTTATGTAACACTCCATATGGTGGATTCATAATAAATTTCTACTGGGAATACAATCATAAACCACTAGTTTCTGCTATAAAAAACCATTAAAGCACAGACATGCACAAACAAGGTAATCTGCAATAAATTTGGAAATGTTAAAATACTACAAATGTAAATGTATTCTGCCCCATTGCAATGCGTGTAATTTCCATAGCTTTATTAGAAATCTTGCCTTAGCAGTGGTTTGGCCGATAGGTTATAAATATAGTAGGAATGAGTCAGCATGCAAATCCCTTCTGTGAAA
Organism: Theropithecus gelada; assembly: GCF_003255815.1. Taxonomy (NCBI): domain Eukaryota; kingdom Metazoa; phylum Chordata; class Mammalia; order Primates; family Cercopithecidae; genus Theropithecus; species Theropithecus gelada. The sequence goes on from NC_037670.1 coordinate 87,550,333, forward strand.
AAACAATTTGAAAAGTTTTATAGCCCAAAGCTGTTTATTATTTTGTAGGAATAGTAATGCAAGTTTCTGTTTGGAACCCGCTGAGAAGAGAATTCTCGAAACATCTTGTTTATAAAACAGCAAGGGGGAAACATCGGCAAATTTAAAATAAAAAAGAACATGATTTATGTAAGGCCATAGAGATAGGATTTCCCAAATAAAGTCTGTAACTGATGGAGAGTGCACACATTAGGGTTACACAAGAGGTAATCAACATATCCCACCGCAAAGAGGAGAGCAGCATTAACCTGGAACATTTGAATCCTGGGCAGATAGGTAAATGTCTCTGGAGATGGGAGGAGATGAGGTTGCAGAGGTGAGGAATTGAGAAGTGAATTAAGGAAAGAACTGTCAGGAGCAACTGTAGGACAGCATGGCATGAGGAAGAGAAATTGGCAGAGCAGGGGGTCATCGTGATACAAAGAATCTGAGACCAACACAAGGGCTCTGAAGAGAGCAGCAAACTATAAAAAAGTTTATAGCCAGTGAAGGGGACAAGACCAAAGATGCAAGAGATAGAAGGCATTCCCAACAGGGTGTGAGGTTCAGGCGGGACAAGGAGGAGGTAGGCTCAAAGACGCAGAGGGAGGGATTCCTTTAGACAGGAGGTGGAGTTCATTTTCTTAGAAAGGACAAAACTACCAAAGATAAAATCTGCAGAGAGTAAGGAAAGAAGTTGGTGGAACTGAGGCCCGATGACTTTGGACGACTTCAGAAAACCAAGAGGCAAACTCATCTTATGACTTTCTTAAAGGTATAAGTTCTTTTTGGGGTGAACATAAAGAGGGTTTGTGTGTATGTTGTCAAGGAGTCAAAGACTATAAAAGATTCCAAACCATCTAAGCACATATGTGCATGCACGTACACCCACAGAGCAGAAATGCAAGCCCTTCCCAAAACTAGGTAGCCCTGCTTATTGAACTGCTCATAGAACCAACTCATGACCCTTTCCCAATTTCTCCTTTCCCCTTGAGAGGCTCTTTCTAGAAAACTCTTGCCCATCTCAAGCAAGACAGAGCTGAGCACCAGCCACATACAGAAGTGCATAAGAATCAGCACTTGTCTGCATACCAGGGCCAGGAAAGGACCTACTTAGCTCAAATTAGTTGTGGAAGGCCAGACATTTTTAAAGAATTGGAAAAAACAATGTTAAAAGAAAGACAGAGAAACAAATTTTACCTCATCAAATGAAAAAAATTGGTGCACTTTCTAATCTAATTGTATGAAACGAAGAGGACAGTGTGAACATGACCAGAAGGATATATGGGGATACTATTTCAGAATTCTGACCAAAAAAAATTAACAGTCATTCTTTTATATTAAGAGGAAATTGGAGAGGACTGCAAGGGTATACACAAAAATACCAAGAGCTCTTTACTTAAAGGGAATTTAGAAGAAATTAATTAGAAGAAAATAAAGTGGTGATGTGGGTGAGCACAGAAAATTATTTAAGGAAGGGAAGAGTCAAAAGCATGAGCAAAAAGGTAACCAGAACTCACAGAGCTATTTTGAGCATGAAAACCAAGTGAAAAATATCAAGTATAAGATTATTCTTATTTGACATTTTTATACAGCAGCAACTTATAAAAACATCAAACACTGACATAATCCTTCCTCTAGCATTTTAACACATCATTATATTGTTAACAACGTCAAATGGCTGTAGCTATTCATGTGACTTTTTAATAGATTACTTTTATCATAAAAATGTCATTTTTAGGATAATCTGCATTCTCACCTTTTTATGTTCAGCTACGTTCTTAAAATGTCAAGTATGGGAGATATCTGTGTCTGCAACTCTTGAAGTTGTCCTCGAGATCTTGAGACTATCAGTATAAAACAAGCCTTAATCTGATGTGGCTGCTGTACTCAAATTATTTTTTTCTACAGTTTTTCTCCTTTTAAAAATAATTACAAGGTACAAGGATTTGGTAAAGATGAGATTGTAGGTTAAAACCAGAATAGGCTGGAAATTAAGCCTGCTTTGGCCCACATCTTATAACATGTCCAATCATCCAGGGTTACATTCCCATAGGCGTGATTATATACACAGCATTTGACCCTCTTGCTCCGTTAGCAATGATGGTAATGTATCATTTCACTTCCAGGGGCTAACGTGTGCCAAATGTCCAACCAAGTTTCTTTGACCATTCTTCTTAAATGTGAGGAAAACAAAGCAATTAAATAATGTATCAAAGATTAGGCAGCAAGTCGGCCACAGAAGGGAGATTAGAACTCAGCTGAGTCAATAGTCTAGTGCAAAGATTGGCAAACGTTTTCAGGAAAGGGTGAACAGTCAGTTTTTTAGATGTTGCAGGCCAAACACACTCTATCACAGATACTCAACCCTGATGCTGTAGCACAAAAGACAGTAGGGACTGTACATAAACAAATGGGTGTGACTGTGTTCCAATAAAACTTCATTGACAAAAGCAAGCAGTGGACTGGATTTGGCCCATGGGCTGTAGTTTGCTGACCTCTGATCTCGTGGACTTATCTATACACTCTGTCAAAGATTGCAGCTCAATTCTAAGCAAACAATAACTTCCTTTAGATTCAATAACAATATCTAACATTACTGAGATCTTATCAAATGCCAAGCACCATGCTAGGTACTTTATACAAATTATCTCATTTTCTCCTATTTCACTAGGTACTGTTACTATTCTCACTTTGCAGATGAGGAAATTCAAGTTCAGAGAGATTATGTGAATTGCAGAGGGTCACTCAGCTTAAGTAATACAGACAGAATTTGAAACTGGGCATCTGGATCAAAGCCTAGGTTCTAACCACCCACTGCTGTTCAATGCATGTACCTTACAGGTGTGAAGAAAATACGAAGCCATAGAAAATAGAAGCATTTTCCCAAAAGAGGATCAGGATGTGAAGTGACCTGTCCTCTTTAAACTGACAGAGCTAGACAGGAAACATTCTTACTGTCTAGGCATCTTGAGTTGGCCCCATCCTGATCTCCCTAATCATGACTGTGCTACGTTAAGCCCATAAACACCACACTGGAAAACAAGACCCTCCACAAGTTGAATTCTGCAGCCAGCTGATGCCAAGGTCAGTAGATGCTCTCAGCTGCCACTAGAAAGAGGCTGTTGACTAGGGCAGCAAGAAGAAACACAGTAATGAGTTTAAATAACAAACAAAACTGGGGAAGAACATAACCCAGTACAGATACCTACAGAAAGGCTTGTGTGCTAGATCTCTCACTTCATCCTCCACCACTCCATAGCCCCATGGAGATAAATGAAAGACTCTCCACATAACTGACAACCCGTATGTGTGGTTTCCAGCACCTATTCATCTAGCACATTCCTAACTCACAACACCCTCTGAAGCTGGCAAGTGTTATTTTAGCATTGTATTACAGATGGAGTAAGAGGGGTCATTACGATTGAGTGAACTGCTTAAGGCCACATGATAAGAAAAGACTCAATCCTAACCTTCTAAGTCAGTTTCGGGCCTCTTTCCACTCAGACTGCCTTCTCACCTTCCAAAGTGTCCCACGGTGATAATTCGGAAAGGCCAACCATATCAAAAATCGAACGGCATTATACAAACATGGATCTTTGTTCTTGTTCTTGAACTGAAAACACTGAAAAGACATGCAGAGTAATCCAAATCTTAGGTGATCCCCCCATCATGGTGAATTTCAGGCAGACTGTCCATCATAATGAATTAAGGAGGGGGGATCTCTGGTTAAACTGAGCCCCAGAGGCCCAGAATGCACAACATCAGCTCTCAACCCTTTTCACCCAAAAATACTCCTGGGATCAGGGCGACCTTAGTTGCCTTGGTCATGTCATGTCCAAGCCAATGTTTGAGTTGGAGGTCATAGGAGGAGGAGGGGAGCACCTCCACTCAGCCTCCCTGCATCTTTCCCATCATCACAGGAATTTACTCTTTGCCCACCTTCCCCAGCAACTCACTTCACTCCCAGACCCAAGGCGAAGAACACAAAACATCAAAGCAAGATCTACCTTTTGTCACACTAAGACAAGCCTCTAGTCTAAGCAAAGTTAGTGGGAGCTGCATATAAATAGCTGAGGACAAAGCTTGTCCCTATTTATACAAGATAAAAACTGTTTATCATTTCTCCTTAAAGCAGATGTGGGTGCTCTTTACATGCACACAGAGGCATTGCTTTTTCAAGTTTCCTTATTGAAGAAGAAAATGCCTAATTTACATGTACAGCCCACAAATTATATCCATGCCAGACAAGTAAGCAGATGAAGATTGTGATTGATATTCCAAAATTTCCATCCTGATTCCCCCATCCTCAGAATTAGCCACTCTATAATTCAAACCGACATATGAACATCTGATGTCAAAACCAATAGGTCACATCTGCAAAAAGCATCAGAAACAAAGAACTAGATTATGTTCCTTTGAGTCTAAAGACTACTCCTACTATCCCCACCACCATTTCCAACATTACCTTAAAATATCCTGTCTCTTCTCAGGAAATATAGGTTTTCATATGTATATGGGTATAAAAAATGGCCATTTTTTTTTTCCTTCCTTGGTGAGTAGAAAACTGGGATTGGCACTATTTTCCAAGGTAAACCTGAATGAAACCTTAGCTGTTTCTAGGTAAACAACCAGTAGTGAAACACACATGTATATTGTTGACCAGTAACCTAACAGAGATGAAAATCCTCATCTATTATTATTTGGTAACAAACATTGCCTATTTCCTGTTAGACTATGGATTCAATCTCTGAGGTCTATGAACTTTGACCCCTACTAACTGTGGAAATTCCTCATTTTTCAAGAGCATTTCTGCTGACCTGGATAGTGAAGTATTTTAAAGTTAAAGGCACAGACTACAAATACAGGAGCGTCCCCTTAGGAAACTCACTTAGTGATTCTGAGCATCAGGTCTTCTCTCTCTAGAGACTTTAAGCATGGAAAGCTGGGCTGTTTCTCCTGCATGAGCACAAATTGCTGACCTGCCATCCTCAGAGCATGTGTTCTGAGCTCTTTTCCAGTAGCGGTGATGGGTTTATAATAATAAAATTTTTAAATTTCGGTCCTCTTTCCACTCCAACTGCCTTCTCACCTTCCAAAGTGTCCCACAGTGATAATTTGGAAAGGTAAACCACATCAAAAATCAAATGGCATTACACAAACATACTCACAGACCATCACAACCAACTTTCTCATTTACAGCTATGGAATCTGAGCTATGAAGAAGGTGATTTCAAGGTCATCTACCTTGTAGTCAAGCCACCCAGGTCTCCTGATGTCCAAGTTCCATTCTTCCTCTCCTCTTTCTCCATTTTCAGCTGAGTTATCTGTACACTCACAAGGCCTCCTTGATGACCTTGGCACACACTTGCCAAATGGCTGGTAAGGATGAAAACAAGCTTTGGTCTTTCTAAAGCTAACTAGCCCCCGAAGCATCATGAGGTGGTCCATGGCGCACTCCTACTGCCTGAGCCAAATGACTATAGCATGATGCATGTGGTGTGAACCCAGTAAATACTCGTTCAGTAAATAAAATAAGCTGGTTAGGCCGGACCATAGAGCCTGATGGTTTATTTGTTGGTTATAAAGAGGCCAATGTATTAGTTTGTTCTTATGCTGCTAATAAAGACATACCCAAGTCTGGGTAATTTATAAAGGAAAAAGGTTTAATGGACTCACAGTTCTACATGGCTGGGGAGGCCTCACAATTATGATGGAAGGCAAAGAAGTAAAGGCATGTCTTACATGGCAGCAGGCAAAACAGCATGTGCAGGGGAACTGCCCTTTTATAAAACCATCAGATCTCATGAGACTTACTATCACAACAACAGCACAGGAAATCCCGCCCCCATGATTCAATTACCTCCCACCAGGTCCCTCCCATGACATGTGGGGATTATAGGAGCTACAATTCAAGATGAGATTTGGGTAGGAACACAGCTAAACCATATCAGCCAATACATTGTATTAGAGCACATTGTAGAAATGAATACACCTTTCCCCACACTGGGTTGGCTGTGTAGGAGCCATCACCAACTTCAGGGCCACAGAGGTCCTTGCTTTCTCATTTTATGGCTGAAGTTTCACCTGTTATGGGAGAATTTCTCAAATGCTGCACCTTTTTCTGTAGTCTTACTGATTTACCAGAGCCTTCTGCTTATTGACCCTACATGACTTCAGTCCTCTATCTGAAAAACCCATTTTTTTAATATGTATATCTTATGTTGACCTGCAATGTAAGTGTTGTCCAACCAGATCATCCCAATCAACCTAGTGATGGATGGAGTAACATCTTGCATCTAAATTGTTCTCATGATCCATTGGTTTGCTAACTGGCTTAAATTTTTTTTTAAGTAGAGAAAAAAAATCCTACAGAAATAAGGTCAAGTAGGAAAGAACATTCTCGTGTTTGAGAAAAAAGTTGGCAGTGTGGAGTCAGCAACCTGGGCTGCAGTGCCAACTCTATTAGGTAGTAATTAATAACAACAGCCAAGCAGAATGAGTGTGATGACAGGTGGCTTCATTTATTGCGTATTACTTACATGCCAGGCTACATTCTTAGTGCTTTACACACAATCTCCTTTAATCATAGTTTTCAATGTAAGCAAATTGGTCTGATGCCTTTCTCTTTCTAAGGCTTTGAGTCTCAGATCTGTCATGCTGAAACAATAGTCACATCACAAGGTGGTTGTGAAAATTAAGTGAGATAGTACAGACAAATGCAATTATTAAACGCTAAAGTGCCTTAAAATATTCCTTAGTGTTATCTTTATTATTAGAAAGTTTCCATTTCTTCCGGGAACGTTCAAATATAAAGTCCCCAAGCCACCGCTGAGTTCTGACCGAGTGTAGAGATCTTTGGGTTAAATGTCTCCTGGCAGTGGGCCTTGTACCCTCAAACACAAACCAAGGAGGCCAAGTACCATATTTGAAAAACCAGCTTTCACAACATTTGACAGAAGCTTCTGAACTGATCATTCTAACATCAAGATTGGAAAAGTGAGTCTTCCAACGATGACGCTAAAAGAATCTGCCTTGGTTTTGGCCCCCAGTAGATGTTTCCATGACAGTAGGAGGAGATACCAGCATCCAAGTGGGCTTTGCTCTCTGGGAACATTCCCAGACTGACCATGCCCTGGAAATCTGCTCCCTCCCACAGGCTCCCTCCAGCAGGGAAGGGTCTCTTAAAGAGGCTTCAGGCCTGAGTGCTTCTCTCTGGGCTGCTTGCTCCAGAATAGAGTGTCCTGGTACGAAAATACACCTTGTTTTTAAAACTGTTTTTAATGGATTTTTTTTCCCTGCTAGTTATGATTTTAAGTGTTTTCCCAGGATTTATTTTTAAAAATAATCCCCTTCCCTTCAAGAGCTGAATTGAAAACTTTCACATTTTCTCTTGTTCCTCCCAGCACTGAGTTCCTGAGAAAGTGCCAGACTGAGTGGTGCAGTCCTGCCCGAAGAGACCCTGCACGGCGCTGTGTTCTCAAAGGAAGGAATGCGTTTCACATGTCTACACCTCTGCAACTTGGGAGAGTGTAGCTTTCCTATGTAAGTTGCCTGTTTAGGTAAAATTATTCACTTGAAGACATCAAGCCATATGCTCTACTCTGTTGGATTTTCAAGAGGCCTCGTGACCACCCCCTTAAAGCACTGAACACCATCAACTGTGGTGGAGAAAAAGTGTTGGTCCCCCGACCAACAAATAAAATACCACACAGAAGTATGATATTCTGCCACCATGATACTGATAGGGCAGAAGAAGACCTTAGAGATATATTGTTTTTAAGGGGGAGGGGACTCTGGGTTTGAATCCCAGTTTCACTCCTTATTAGCTGTGTGACCTTGGGCCAGCTATTTAACTAACCTCTCTGAGCCTGAGTTTTCTCACCTGTAAAATGGAAACAATGACAGTACCTACTTCATCACATGGTCATTAAGAACAAAATAATGAATGTAAAAGTTATTTAGGATTGCAATAAATATTAGTGCTGCTGCTATACCCGCTGTATTAGGTTCCCGTGGCTGCTATAACAGATTATCACAGACTAGGTGGCTTAAAGCAACAGAAACTTAGTCTCTCACAGTTCTGAAGGCCAGAAGTTCAAAATCAAGATGTTGTCAAGACTGGTTCCCTCTGGAGGCCCTGTGGACTGCCCCCAGGTCCCACAGTTGTAAGATCACCCCCCCACCCAGTTCTCTATAAGCCCATGGGGGAGGCCAACATGTTTCACACCTTACTCTATGCCCCTGGTTAATTCTAAAGGTCACACTGATTTGGCCATAATGGGGTTCAGAATGCATTACCCCAAAATATGGCACTTTGACATTTGAGAAGCAGAAAGAACTCTCTGACCTCCTCCTGCCCTTCTCCCATGAAGCAGGCCATAAAACCTAGAAAGAGTCTTCTGACCATCTCCTAAAGTAGGTAGGTGAGAGGTACCTGTTAAAAGAAAAACTTTAGCCAAATTAAATTTAAAAGAGTTTAACTGAGGAGGGGCACAGTGGCTCACACCTATAATCCCAGCACTTTGGTAGGCCGATGCAGGTGGATCGCTTGAGCCCAGGAGTTCAGACAAGACTGGGAAACATAGGGAGACTTCGTCTCTTTAAAAAAAAAAAAAAGAGTTTAGTTGAGCAAAGAACCAGGCAGCCTCCTGAGCCGGAGTAGGCTCAGCTACTCCAGTGTGCAGCCATGTGGTGGGAGAAGATGATTTATGGACAGAAAAAGGAACATGACAAACAGAAAACGGAAGTGAGGTACAGAAATAGCTGGATTGGTTGCAGTTTGGTGTCTGTCTTATTTGAACAGGGTTTGAATAGTGGCCACCTTTGATCCACCAAACCTCGGTGGATCTCGGTGTGAGAGTAGGCTACGGTCTGTATACAACTCCATTTAGGTTATAGTTCATGATGTATAGAGAAGCCTTTAGGCCAAACTTAAAATATGTAAGGAGGCAGCCTTAGGCTAAACTTGATTTAACGTACCCATCTTATACAGAGAGGAAAGGAACATTCTTATCTCTGAAGACACAGAGACAGAAGAATCTGAATTGGCCTCAATTCCTCTCCTCCACCCCAGTTTATTACCATTAGATCATGCTCCTTTTGCCCAATCCTACTTCTCCACAACTATCCACTTTTTCATCAAACAGCATGGAAATACACAGGTTTCCCTATTTCTTTGGGTCCTCATTTCTGAAGGCTTTTGCGTCACATAAAACCTGTATCAGATAAATGTGTATGCTTTTCTCTTGTTAATGTGTCTTTTGTTATAAGTGAGAAAAATAAGCATTTTTCATCCTCTACAGTTTCTGGCACCCAGAGAGGGACAGTGGAGACACCCCATTCACTCCAGGTTCTGCAGATGAGATCTGGGACAACTGACAAAAAGCTGGAGAAAGGTAAGAATTCTTGCCAAAGTCAGCTCTACTGGATCTTTATCTGTGGCACCCCATGGAAGAAGAAGGTGAAAAAAATTTTTTTGTCCCCTACTTCCCAAATTCTGATGATCAAGAGAAAATCATTTGTTTGAATTGTGACTCCTATATAAATGTGATTTGGGGTACCCATTCATTATTGATCCTTTCCCTCCCAGGGACAGCTATAACTTTCCTATTTGTCTTGTGTCCTGAGAGCTTAGCTTGACTTTCTACCTGTCAGGGCATGCAAATTGTTGGCTTTGTAGTCCATAAAATTAAGCTGTAAATAGCTAAAGTTAGACCAGTCAGGATGCCAATCAACTTCTGCTTTGCTTTGCTTTTCTGCATTTTGGGGTACATGGAGAAAGTCTGGAAGATGCTGCCCTGTCTACATAAGGACATTACAATCTTGTAACCTCATATGAATCTTTGGCCCTACAGTCTCTCATATTCTGAAGATTCACCTGGTACCCCAATTGTTTGAAACTCAAATACTCTGTTCTCTTGAATCGATGTTAACCATGAGTAAGTTACTGGGCTACAGGCCTTACAAAACCATAACGACAAAAAAGAAATCAATATTAACAATAAATAATTATAGAAGGAAAATTTAAATTAAATTAGAAAGTTACTTCCTTTATTAATTTGCCTGGAATTTTAGCTTGAGGAAAAATGGACTTAATGAAAGGAAAATGAGGTGGAAGGAGCTTTGGATAAAGCGGATGAGGACTTCTGGGTATTTTCAAGGCTTTAAAGGTCAATTTTATTCTATTCCATTTTGAATTTATAGATTTTTTTCCAAATGAAGAAACATTTTATAGATCTTTACATTTTTTAAACTGCGTTCAACATAAAGTTTCATTTATGAGAGCAACCAAATGAGTGGAGATTTTATAGAGCAACCACACTAGTTGAATTCCAGCAACTGATAAATTGGCAGTTGGGAAGAGATTACTGCTGCCCTAGCTCAAAACCTCACTACCCAGAGTTGGTCAGGGGCATCAGCATCACCTAGGATCTGGTTAACAATGCAGGATTGCAGCTAGGGAATCCTGCATTTAACAATGCAGGAAATGAAATCTGCATTTAACAAGATCCCAAAGGGGTTCACAGGCAGTTTGAGAAACTGTGCCTCTGCCACTGAACAAGGGTGTCTTATGAAACAAAATGTCTAACCAAGGGAAAGTGCTCATAAAGAATATACACTTGATTTTCATTTCCAACAACAACATCGCAAATTGAGCTAAGAAGATCCTCTTGACAAAGATACTAGGGGTGTAGATAAACTATTAAGTGTTTTCTAAAAGCCAAATTCAAAAGACAAAGGGAAATTTCCATATACCCCCCAAAACACAATGAAATTCATAGCACGTGAACTAATGCAGCAGAATCCCAGGGGGTATCAGACATGGTGAGAGGCTCTAACAGCAAGGGACTAGAATCATGAAATCCCCATGAAAATCAGAGATGAGGCCTTGAACCCAAGTGTGAGCTAGAACTCACACAATGCCTGCTTTGTGTAAGGGGAACAGGAGAACTTCCCAAGAGGGCCCAGGGTAGAAGCAAAGAAGCTTCTTTGGGGTCTGGTGGTCCCCAAAGCCCTAGTGTGTGCCACATAATCAAATAAATATCATCCACATGGTGTTGGAATCTTAAACTCATAAAAACTGCAAAAATTCATCCTAGACAAATGAAACCCTTGGGATACCCAGCCATGGCAAATATAAGACCTCTAAAGATATTTCCACAGAACTGAACATACATGATTCACACAAATCAAAAATAATTCCAGTTGAGAATGAGCCCATACGCAAAAATTAAAGCCACATGAAAAAGGGATTCATTATAAGGGGACATTATCAGGTACTACAAGCAGTGGATTAGCATACCCCAGAATATGAGATAATAGAACAATTCAAAAGGGACTATAATTTGAGTTTAGCTTCAAAGCAATTTACTAGCAGACAATTGATATTTTTTTTTAAAACGTGAGGCTAATGGATAGCTTACAGATGAGGAAATTGAAGCTGAGAGAGACAGAGTGCTAATAAGGATTGAGAACTTATAATAAATTTAGTCCCAGTGCCTTTTCTACCATATCACATTATCTGTTTGTTTGTTTGTTTCTGTCTTGTTTCATTTTTTATTTATTTATTTTGTAGATACAGGAATTCACTATGTTGCCCAGGCAGGTCTTGAACTCCTGACCTCAAACCACTCTCCCTCCTGGGCATCCCAAAGGGCATTACAAGTGTGAGTCACCAGGCTGTGACACATTATTTGTTTCTAATAAATGTGTAACTCATACCTACCAGTTGAATCAACTCTTTGACTTGTGTAAAACAAAAGAGAGAAGTGATTCTTAAATGTAGAAAGGAGAATTCTCATCCAGTTTATTTGGTCTCCATCGGTCCTATTTCATATACACAGAAAGCAAACAAATAAGTAGGAATCTGTGTGTGCCCAAGAATTTTTGTTGAGAGAAAAAGGAGGTGACAACAATTTTGAGACAATTGAACAAAATGGGAGGTAATAGGTAAATAGACAACTGAATGTCCAGGATGTGTAAACGACAAGGATTTATACTTAGGAGTTGCTTTTATTTTTCCAAAGCAGAGTGTCAGGTAATCGCTGTAACCTGAGCTGAGCTGAGCTGAGCTTTTGCCTTTACTTCCAGAGCATTGGCATAGTGTCTCTGAAAACCTACTGCAAGCAGCAGCTCTGACCCACCAACCCTCACACAGGGTGCTAAGGAATTGTTGTACGGCTCAGGCATTGCCACAAAGCTGTAATTTCTCACTTCTTACCCCTTCACTAAATTATAATTTAAATTCCATCATTCAAAACTGCCTGATCTTGGGCCAGATGCATATATCACAAAAAGGCATTAAAATCTGACCTTTTATATCCCCAATAAGAAATGTCATGAGTCCATCACAGAATCATAACTCCCTCTCGAATTAGAGCTAAGAAAGATTTGAACTTCAAAGGGGAGCTCTTCAACTACAGGCAAATCTGAGGACTTTTCTGGTAACCTCTTAAAATTCTGAATTCAAAAAAAAAAAAAAAAAAAAAGAAGAAGAAGATGATTTGTAATCAGAGCAAAAGCAACCGTGAGTAAATAGCAGTCTGTCAAAGGATGCTACATGTGAAAGCGAGAAAGGAGTTCATTGGTGCATTTATTTGAAGTCCGTCCCAGGATAACTGGCAAGTCAAAAATCAGTAACATTTCAGCAGAGGCCCTAAAACCCAAAACAATTATCCGCAGGCTCTTCTGCTGGCTAAGATTTACATCTAGTGGGTTCATCAGGACAGATACCACAGAGGCTCTGCAAAGAGTACCATGGGGCTTAGTGACTTCAGAGCTTGCTCTTGGAATATTTATCATTTTAGCTCAGTCAATAGCTAGTCCTTTGCCAGTGGGGAGATAAGCAAGCAGTCTTATCAGTCTTGATCCTTTCAAAAGATTTTTGTTCCACAGAACACTGGGGAGCAACCGTCTTCCCTCCAATGCCTATCCAAGCCTGGGAGAGTGAACGGGAGACATTTTAGACCTTCACAAAAATGATTCACTTAAATAAGAAAGAAAAATCTTAACTAAATAGGAAGACATCAGGATAGAAAGCATCCAGAGAGACAGGTTTAAGAGCAGTACCAGTTTGTTTTGGCATGATGGACAACAAGGCGGCTTGTTCTAATTGCGACTTGTGGGGCAGTTCTAGTTGAGGAAGGTAGACCGAGGCACTTCCACCTACAGCCACATAAAAGCAGAGCTGGTGTCCAAGGGAAAACTATGACGGAGCAGGATCATTTCTCACAATCCATTTTTGTCTTCATTCATTTAATAAATAAAGCTCCAACTCTGTATAGATCCATCTCTGACATATACAAAATAATATTTGAGCTGAGCTTTAAAGCATAGGTAAGATTTGGACATACAGACAGACTACTGGAAAGTACAGTATTTTTCTCTGTACAACAAACTAGAAGCCAACTAAATCATTGGGCTAGAGTGTTTGCCACCTTCACTGCATCTATGAATCCCCTGGGGAGAATGTTTAAAAACCAATGCTTGGGCCCCACCCTCAGCTATTTTGGTCTAATTAATCGGGGATGAGACCCAGGCACGAGTAGTTTCATTTTTTTGAGGACTGCCCAGGTGATTCTAATGTACAGCCAGCACTGAGCATCTTGAGCTAGAACATAGCAAGCATGTAACCAGTATTTACCTTTGGAAGTCAATATGTTCCTACTAAGACTTGACAAGAATCCAACTGCCAGTGTGCCATGGCTCATGAATTGACACAATTTCCTTATAGATAAGAGTAGGGGGAGAGACAATGACAGAACACTGACTTCAACATAGCCAAAGTCCTCTGCAAATTCCATTTCTCAGAAGAGGCAATAACACAGAAAGTTAATGGACACCATTTGGTGCTCCGGTGGACTTGCCGCCAGAACAGCTCCTAGTGAGAGGAGTTGAGGGAGGAACTGGCCACGTGGAGTCACAGTGGGCAAGCTCAGGGTGTGCACATGCTGCTTTGAAACCAGAGTCAGGAGCACCTGATGGTCTCACCATTGCGATGGCCTCTGTGACAATTTAATAATGAAAACATGGGATTTTCTCAGTGAGAAGGAATCTTTCAAAGTTTGAACTTTAAGAGGTTATAATGTTCCAATCTTAAATGAGTCGAGTGCTTGCACTGGGCAACCACAGGGAGTCTTACGTGTGAGGCTTGGGACCATGTCTGCAATGGATTCACATTGCTTTCAAGTGGCCTCCTACTATAAATACGGTAACTTGTGTTCTAGTTATCTATTGCTACATAACCATCCACCCCAAACATTCGGTGGCTTACTATGTTGTTCTCTCTGAGTTCTGTGAGTTGCCTGGCTCAGTCGGCTAGTTCTCCCTTGGTTCTGTTACACAGCTGTGGTCAAATAGTGGCTAGAGTCTTCTGAACCCTCAACTGGACTGGACACCCAAGATGAAGCACTCACATGGCTGGTTAGCCATTAGCTGGGAACTCAGTGAGAACTGTCCACTGTAGTGCCCATGTGAAGCCTCTTTATGTGACTCAGTTCCAAGAGACAGGAAGTAGAAGCTTCCAGTCTCTGAAATCCTAGGCTCAGAAACTGGCAAATACTGCTTCCACCATATTCTATCGGTCAAAGCAGTCACAGAGCCTGCCCATATTTACAAAGAAGAAATGAGACATAGACCCCATGTCTCAAGGATGAAATGTCAAAAAATGTATAGCAGTCTTCAATTCTCCACAACCTGTGAGTAGATTAGCCCTTCTTATTCTCAACACTGTATATTTGAGCTTTAAAAAGATATTTTTACATGGTTCTCTGATAGCAACTCCCACAGCAAATATAAAAGGGCAATAACTATACTATTACTCATTGCAGATGCATTGCCTGTAAGTTTGAGTTGTTTTTTCCAGCAGTCAGGATGAGTTGGTGTCAAGCATCTCTTCTCTCTGTTCAGTCCCCTTGGTGGCCAAAAGCAAACGTATGCAAAGACAGGTAACCAGGGTGAGAAACAGTCAGTGAACCACGGCACAGGTCAGAGCCACACAGAAGGGCCAAACCCATAGCTTGGACCTCATAGCCACTCTAGAATTTTTCCACAAATTGTGACTGTTGGAATTCTGCCAACGTCAGCCCCACAGTCCGTAATGATCCAGTGCCCAACAGTTTCTGCATCACTAAATGTTTGTGGGCTCAGAAATCAATATTTAATCACACTTAGCCAGAGCCCAATATTCTGTGCACTCAGCAGTGTATGTTTTTGGTTGCTGGGTATATAAAAGTTAACATGAGAAGCAGAACATTCGTTAGAATGAGCTGCATTAAAAATATTACCACTGTGGTACAAATCACTGTTAATGACATTTATTGAGTGCTCATTTTACAAGGGTCCCACTCAACCAAGAGTTTTAAGATGGTACAAAGGAAATGGAAGACAGTTTTTTTTAACCTCAGAAGCTAATGTTTCTCCTTTTTTTCCCTCAGCCCTTCACTAGAAACATAACAGCTGGATTACTTCCCAAAATCTTTGTCAGTTTTAAAATCCTGTTCAGAGTAATGGGAATATCAGCTACACCTGATTTCCTGGTAGGCAATTGCTAGTTCGGCGAGGAGAGCATCGAGAGACCAAATAGGCTTTCTCAATACTCAAACCTTCTGAACTGTTTGAAAATCACAAAGATCTAAGAATCCTGATATTACAGTCCAGTCCAGGGCTGGTTGGCACGGGTGTTTTAGGCAACATGCTAATGAGGTAAGTCCAGTCTTCAAGTGCCTTAATCCAAAATTCACATAGCAGGTCCTATAGTTAAAACATAAATGAGGGGAGTCTGTGTGAGGAAGTGAGAGTAATTAGTACAAGGGCTCCACTGTACATAGCAAACCCACCCAAAATTCACACTGCCCAACTGCAGATATTGACATGGAGGTCAGTGGAAACATACACACTCACAACTGTGGAAGTTATATTCTGCAACTTTGCCTTGTTTCTCTACATAAAGTCATCCTGAGGAAGAGAAAAGTAGGTCTCCAACATCCCAGGAGATAAACTAGTATGATTGGGTAGGGCTTGACCTTCTCCTGTTGACCATAAACAATTTCACAGGAAATCAACATCAGACAAGACCACTCCATGGCCATGTTAGAACAAGATGAAACAGGACCACTCGGTAACTACATCTGAACAAAACCAAACCACAAATACCAAAAATCCCTCTCTCCCTGCTTACGTGAGTGAGTTCTGCTCTGTTCCCAGTTAGAGCTTTAGCTTTGCTGCTCTCCCTCAAGATTTACTGACGAACATCCAATTCAGAGTGAACTTCCAATCCTTGGATCCTCCCCAAGTTACCCAACTAAAGCCCAGATCCTACAAATCATTTCCAGCATTCTCTTACTGAAGCTTGCCAGGCTCCCCGTGGAGAGATGAGTAATAAACACAACTTTTTCAAGTACAGGTATGGTCCTTCACCAGAGAGCATTGACAAGAAATATAGATTTGGAGTGAAGGTTGGAAAAGTAGGACCATGGATGTCTTGCCTTTGGGGCGAGACATGATGGGGCACTATTAATAGTGTAGCATAGCTGGTGTTTTAGTCAGGGTTCCCCAGAAAAATAGAACCTATAGGATACATAGTGAAATATCAAAGGGGGCTTATTAGGGGAATTGACTCACTTGATTATGAAGGCTGAGAAATCCCATGATAGGCCATATGTAAGGTGGAGAACCAAGAAAGCCAGTAGCATGGCTCAGTTCAGGTCTGAAAGCCTCAGAACCAGGGAAGCTGGTGGTGAAAGTTTCAGTCCAAGGCTGGAGGTCTTTTGATGCAAGTCCCAGAGTCCAAAGACCAAAGAACCTGAAGAGTTTACATTCAAGTGAGGAAGGTCATCCCAGTCTGGCAGAAAAATAAAGTTCACCCTTCTTCTGCCTGCCTTTTTGTTCCATCTGAGCCCTCAGCTGTTTGGATGGTGCCTGCCCACATTGAGGACATATCTTCCCCACTCAGTCCACCAACTCACACATCAATCTCTTCTAAAACACCTACACAGGCACACTTGGGGCAGCCCAGTCATTCTAATCTAATGCAAAGCACCCTGGTTTCCCTTTCAGCAGAAGTATGGGCTCAGTGCCTACTGAGTATTGGGAATAATTACTGCTTTACCAGCTATCCGAGTATTCCTTAACCCAGCCAAGGAGGCATGCAAAATCAACCACCACAACTGGAAAGGTGGCTATGTAGCCATTTTCTTCCAGGTTGCCATTTTACAACTGCATAAAAACATCAGTACTACCATTGGTACAATCTGTATGAGTCTATGTAAACATTGGCTGTGCAGTTGGAATCTGCCTTCACCCCTTAAAAAGTAGATGTTCTCTTCAGTCCAAATTGGGTTTCTTTACACGTATAATCTCCACACCTTACATGCTATGATGTATCTTTATACTCAAAGACTTCTATATTTTTCATTTTGAATACAAAATAATGACACCCAGACTCTCATTTGAAGATTTGTGGCAGACTAGAGCACCACCTGTTCTTGATGTTTTTTTCCCAATCAATTAAGCATTTAAATTGTTTCTCATCTAAATTGAATTTGTCTTTTTATAAAATCCTTTTTCTTTCCCACAGCCATCAGCCATATCTTTGTAAACAACTGTTTAATATGCCTAAGAAACAAAAGTGTAGTTGTAGGGAGGTGGAAATTAGAGACGATAGGATAGAATGGTGAAGAAAAACTGTAACCTAGTACTAGACCTGGAACTCACCTTGTATAAGGTGAGCTTGGACAGGACCCTTCTCCTCTTTGGACTTTAGTTTCCTCCTCCATAAAATGAGGTGAAGATGAGGTCACTAAACTTTCACAAGGTAAAATTGTCACTGTACTCTCATTGCCCACTTTCACTTCCTCATGTCTCAGAAGAAGAGCAGGAGCCCCTTCTTCATTCTAAGACTTTCCCTTCCATTTAAGACCCAAGTTCATCCTCCCTGGCTTCCATCAGGATGTTGTTCTTTCTTTCAATCTTTAATTCCTTTTTTTTTAGATTAGCTTCTTCCCTTTTTCTACTAAAAGCCCAGCTTCCAATTCACTATCAAGAACCACTAACCACACCTGTGGTCTGTGGCGCACACCTGTAATCTCAGCAGTCATCCAAGCTGAGGTGGGCAGATAACTTGAGGTCAGAAGTTTGAGACCTGCCTGATCAACATGGCAAAAAATTCACCAGGTGTGGTGGCACATGACTGTAATCCCAGCTATTTGGGAGGCTGAGGCATAAGAATCACTTGAACCCAGGAGGCAGATGTTGCAGTGAGCCAAGATCGCACCGTTGCATTCCAGCCTGGGCAACAGAGGGAGACTCTGTCAAAAATTAAAAAAAAAAAGCAACCAATAACAGTTGACTTCTATGGCTTCTTTCTCCACAATTCAACTAGTAGATTGCCCACTGGTTCCACATTCCTTCCTTCAAAGCAGATCCATTTGAAATCACCCCAGTTTTTAAGTGACTGGGAAAACAGGAATCAGAGATTCTGATGGCTCAATTTAGACTCAAGGAAACATTTTCTTTTCAAATGCACATGTGTTGGAAATGAATTAACACAGCAGCATTACAAGGTATAGTAATCAATATATAATTGTGTTCAATTACTTGTTTGAAGCAGACCATATTTCTATTTTTCCATTAAATTAATTAGAAGCTTTAATGAAAACCTGTTTGGAACACATAATTTGCACGAATTCAATTTTTAAAATTGAATTGGCATTTAAGCAAGTGGTTTTTTTTTTTTCAACCAGCTAGCAATTCATTTCTCTTGGTTTATGGTTTCATTTATGGTCGATTTTGTTAGACTAGAAAATTATGGTAATTTAGCTCTTCCCTAAAAGAAGCTAGATGGAACTTACAAGGCCTATGCTGGTGAAAGATAACAGAAAATCCAGTTTTTTGTAATTTTCTTTAAGATAGAAAGTATGGCATTTACCCATACCTATATTTTGGGTGTTATCCAAAATAACAGGTAAGGAAACTCTAGGTTTGTCTCCTCTGCTCCCACACTAACCAAGCCCTGGATCTACTTTCCTGACAATACTCAGAACTACGGAATTGGCAATGAACAGGACTGGCCAAAGCTATAGCAGCTTTCAAATTGCTTTTAGTAAATAATCTCATTCTATCCTCATCACCCTGGGTAATCAAAAGGGGCAGATAAGCAATCGATTTTCTCTTCCCAGTTTCCTAGTATCATATAAAAGATCATCTTCCTCACCTTCATTCATGAATTCCAAAGACATTTATTGTGCATTTACTGTATGCCAGCAGCTGTTCCAGGTCAGTGGTTCTCAAAGTGTGGTCCCCAGACCAACACCATCAACAATACCTGGGAACTTGTTAGGCACATTTTCAGCCCTACCCCATATGCCAGACTTTGAGAATGGCTATTCTAGACTTTCAGCTACAAAGATGAGTACTCATGTCGTGGCTTCAAAAGATAGACAAGTGAATAAATCACTGCAGTATAATGAGCTACATCCACAGTAATAAGAACATAGAAGAAAAGCAAAGTGGGACAACCAATGGCATTCAAGAGAAGGCCCACCGACCTAAAGCATGCCCTGTGAAGACCACAAAAAAAGGAGTAGAACAAGCAAAAGCTCTCTAACCAGGTGTGGGGTCTCAGGTAGACATCTACCTCCCTGGGTCCCAGGGTGCTCACCAAGGAAGCGATGGCCACATCAAAGGTGCTGAAACAGAATCTAGTCCAGATAGATAATCTGTGAAGCTCCTTCCATGTTCTGTGACTCTCTGCCCCCATTTCCAAGGAGATTATGGTCAAATCTGAAGTCAAACATCAAGAATACATGAAAGGATAAATGAAGAGGTTGTTGTGGTTCATTTTCTTTGGGGAAATCTTCTGTGTGGATGGAAAATGAGAACCAGAAGAGCCTTTCACTTTGTTCAATACCAGTCCCTTATAACACCAACAGCTTCCTATTGGGTAAAAATGCAGTGACCATCCTCATCTTCCTGACCTTGGCTATGAGAAAAGGGGCCTGAAGACCTTTCTGTAGTGTTCCTCCATACGGACTTCCTGGTGGGACACTCCGTGCAAACGTAAACACATATCCCTTAGGAACAGCTGCCATCTGGATAGTGCTTTTCCATTTGGAAAGTGACTCATCTGTGTTATCTTTTTTATGCTTATCAACAGTTCTGTGATCCAAACCTCTCTTTCATTTCTCACTAAGAAAAAAACTAAAAATACTCTGAAGGAGTGGTGTTATGAGTTCAATTGTGCCACCCCCTCCAAAAAAAATCATTCATATGGGGAAGTTGTAACCCCCAATGCCTCAGAATGTGACTGTATTTGGAAAAATGGTCATTGCAGATATAATTAGTTAAGATGAGGTCATATGGAGTAGGGCGAGCTCCTAATTCAATGTGGCTGGTGTCTTTATAAAAGGGAAGATTTGAGCACATATGTGCACACAGGCAAAATGCTATGTGACAGATGAAGGCAGGGATGGAGATGATGTTTCTGCAAGCCAAGGAATGCCAAAGATGGCCCGCAAACCACCAGGACTGAGGCAAGAAACATAGGTCAGATTCTTCTTCACAGCCCTCAGAATGCATCCTGCCCACTCCTTCATGTTGGACTTTGTTCCTCCAGAAGTGTGAAATGATAAAGTTCTGTGGTTTAAGCCACCCAGGTTGTGGTACTTAGTTACGGCAGCCTTCACAAACTAACACAAGCAGATTCACCAAAACCTCTGAGGGGCATTGGGCACCAATGGCTTTCGTGCTGCCCCATTGGAGAAGACACAAAGAAGAATCAGTGCCCCTCAACTCTGCTGTAAGCCACATGAAGCTCCCGTGTCTCAGGGACTCCTGTCATTAGCAGTGATGCCCAGGCTCATACTCAAAGGAAACAGCAGAACTGGCTGGCACACTGGGATGCTTGAGGGACCTAGCAGTACCCGAGAAGGAAGAATCCAAGTTGAAGGGAAGAGGGAGAGCTGAGGCTGCCACTTGTCTGGGAAGGTGTGTGACAACCTCATGCCCCATGGGAGTCCCATGAACATATTTGGGGGTCGTTACTTAGCAGGAAGCACAATTTCCCCATCAATGAATAGACTAAAAGTCACTGAAACAACCAGTTTAATCTGATCAACATTTTAATTAGGAAAATGACCCACAACTGTGAGTTCTCTGCTGGGATTGCTCTGTTCATCTTGGGAAAAGCAGTATAATCTCACTTCCTATATCATTAACAGAAAGTTGTTAACCGGAATCTTTTTGTGTCTGGAGAACACGGCAGTTTGGCAGGATTGCAGAGAGGATGGGAGGAAATGCGTTCTGAAAACATTAACAACTTCAGTCAGCTATTTTGACCACCAGTCAAGTATAGCTTATACAACTATTTCAAGATGAAAAATGGGAAATAAAATGAGAAAAGGAAAAAAGAAAAACTAAAACAAAATTATGATGTAAAAATATTGAGTCAGTCACTTGCAATTTTCTGTTTCCTAAATAAAATGTATGCTTCATTGCCAGGTAGGGCATTTTTTAATAATGCAAGATCTTGTTCCTTTTATAGAGTCTTAGAGCAGGGCCATAAAAAGGAGTGTGGGAAACATTCAGAGGGAAGCAACAGGCTGGATAACTAAGCTGTCAATAAACGTAAAATATATTATGTACGTATGTAAATTCAGGACCCCCCAAATCAGTTTGTGATCAGAGGCTCTCATGGAGCACTTGAGAATATTAACTTAAGTTCACAGCAGACACACGGAGAATGGAGATTCTGGTGGTTTAAAAGAAGATATAATTTACAAATATTATTAAAAGTATAACATTTCAGGGTGTGTATTAATTATATAGTTTTAAAAGATATTTGAAATTATTTAGTTATAATTATATAATACTATAAGAAATAAATATCATAGAGGTTTTCATAACCCAGTACTGAAAACTTGCTAAAAACTATCAATTCTGGGTGTTAGAAATATTTGTTGCTTATATTATTCTTTGCCATTTTCTGTTTTTAAAAATGTATCTCTAAAGCATTTTTATAAAGATCTCTTATCCTCCTGTCTAACAAACATTCTGACTGCAGATCTGTCATTTACTAGCATTGTGAGTTGGGGCAAATGTTTTACTCTTTCAGCATTGGTTCTTCAACCACAAAGTGAGGTTCATGATAATGTAAGGTTACTATGAGGATTAGAAGTGTTGTATATAAAGAGGTGATAGGAATAGCAAGCATGCCTCAAATAGTGATTACTCTTATTCCTGAATCTCCTCCCCAGTGTATAGTCATTCAGCCCAGCCAGGAACACTTTGAACTCTGATGAGAAAACCTCACCTTCTAGGCCAGTCTGTTACGTTTTTACATTCTTCATTGTCAGAAAGTCCATTTACTGGTCTTCCTATAACTGTCACCAATGGTCCTTGGGGTTACAAAATTCTTCCACTCAACATTCTTTTGGCATTAACTTCAGCTAAGAACCTTGCACTCCCCTATACCTTTCCCTATCTCCAAAGCTTCTCTTTTCCAGGTTAAAATGTCTCAATATCTTTATCATCTTAAAAGACATTTAATTTTGAGTTCCTGTACCATCATGGTGAGTTTCCTCCAAGCATACTTTCTCTGACCTTTATCTCTTTAAATTGCAACACCTGGAGCTCAGAATGAAGCTGAACTTGCCTCTCCATCCCATATCTTTACTCTCAATCATGGATGGGCAAACATTTTTTATAAAGGGCCAGATAGTAAATACCTTCAGCTTTCCCACCCATACAGTCACTATTAAATTACTCAACTTTGCCATTGTAATGCAAAAGCAGCCATACCCTGATACATGGGCATGACTATGCTTCAATAAAAGGTTTTTTTTGTTTGTTTTTTTTGGTTTTTTTGTTTTTTTTTTTGCAAAAACAGTAGGCAGGCCATATTTGACCAACAGGTCATAATTTGCTGACCTCTGTGTTTGATGATATTCTCCCATAAAGAAGGAGTCCCTGTGGCCTTTTTCAATAGCTTCATCACACTATCATATATCTTTTGTCATACTTGCCACTGAGCTATGTCTCCAACAACATGGCATCAATCTGAGCGCCCTTCTAGGTGCAAAGAAGGACATAGATAAAAGAATAAGAGTTCGCCAACCTCATTGTTGGTACATGTAGCAGAGAGGAGCATGTCAGAACACTGCAGAACAGATCCTTACTGCCAGTTTCTGCACAGATACAGCAGCAACTAGTCTGCACATATCCATCCAGATGCCACCATAACTGAGCTTAACACAGACAGAAGTTAATGAAAGTTTTCTACAGATATGCAGGAGATTTGGAGATCACAAATGGAGACCTTTGCCTTCATCTGTTACACATTATCTTGATAGATTCAGTTCACCTCTCCAAACTGTTGGGTCGTTCTTGGATAATCATTTTATTATCTAAATGTGTAGAGTCACATCTGTTCTTCTCTGTTGTTTATAAATTATTTTCTTCATTATTCATAAGTTGTTTGCATCATTCAGGTATTTACATGGTAGTAATTAATTAGTTGCTAATGAGGCACAAAAAGTCATCCAATTCCTTTCAGCAGTAGCTCATAATTCAATCCAATATTTTTTGTTTACTCAGACTCAAGAATGCCCTTAATTAAGATTTGCTGTAATTTCCTACCTAGATGATTCAGCTTCTATAGCGTCACCACCCTATTACCAGCACTCAAGTGAAAAGAACACTGGAGTGTGAGTCAGAATGCAAATACCAGTCCCATGTCCGTTATTTTTTAATTGGAGAGCTTAAGTAAGCTAATTAAGTTCTCTTCAACTGTATCTCTTCATGCATAAAATAGGGAAAATAATACTTTCCCTTCCTTCCTCACAAGGTTAATTTAATTGTCAAACACGGACATGGATTTGAAGGTTATTTTCTCCGTATATGTAATGTGCTTATTATATAGAAAGATACTTACATATACTGTTAGCAGAGAAAGTAGGTCACAGACCAGTATTACCATATAATCTCAATTTTTCTAGAAAGAACCACAGAAAAATGTTAATAATGGTCATCTCTCTGTAGTAGAATCATGAGTGAAATTTATCTTGCTGCATTTTGCTTATTTGTAATTTCTGTTTTTCTACAATGAGAAATTACTGCTTGTATAAAAATAAAAAATCAAATTTTAGAACTGTTTATTGAATTATGAAATAACACATGTTAATTCTATAACATTAGCAAAATACAGAATTGTATAAAAAATCACAGATATTAAAATGCCCTTGCTGGACTGTTTATACAACCCAGAAAGGAGTTGCAGTAAGCCATCTCTAAGGCTGAGTTCTTACATCCCACAGTTCTTGATACTTGGTGAGTTATCCTAAGCAGCTGAATAACTATATGCATCAGTCAACATTTCTGGTAAATTTCCACGGCAATTTAAATAAGGAATTAAAACTACCATGGCCCATATAATTAGAGTTGAATCATAGAGAGCTATTTGGGTTGGCACTGCTAAAACTTCTGTTGTGATGCTCTTAAAATGAACAACAAATAAAAAGGTTGGTTTTTGGGGGACCTACATTTTAAATAATTTGGAATAAATAAATTTAAATATATAAAGAATATATTTTTAAAAACCAGAGTAAACAAGACACTAATTCCCTTAAAGAGAAGTGAGTTAAAGGTAAACTGAAAAAGTCAGATCTTACATTCTGTGCTGGAATTTTTTCAAATGGCTTTTAAAGCCTAGCTATTCCATCAGAGTCACAGTCACAAAGTCTAGCTATTCCATCAGAGTCACTCTAAATCAGTTTCTAAGATTAAATATGGATAAAAACACTAAGGCTAACGCAGAGTAATAGGAGCTTATATATGGTACAAACAAATTTCCTCTCCCTCTTGTATTATCACCAAATGGGGAACAGAATGAAATTTGTGATTGACTTTTTTAATAGAAGAAATGCACTTTTCATTCTCCTTACACCAAAAATCCCTGAATGGAAGAATTACATTGTGATCATAAATGCAGATAGAATCACAGCATTTTTTTTCTTTAATTCTTTTCAGAAGCCTTTCTGCATTAGTTAAAGCTATTAACTAAAAATAAATCCAAAGGGAGAAAATATTTGCAAATTATGTATCTGATAACAAACTTGTGTTTAGGTAGGGTGCATTAAGAAAAACCCTTATAACTCAATAAGAACACAAATAACTCAATTTTAAAATGAGCAAAGGATCTGAATAGACATTTCTCTAAAGAATATATACAAATGGCCAGTAAGCACACAAAAGGATGTTCAGCATCATTGCCCATCAGGGAAATACAAATTGAAACCACAATAAGACACTACTTTATATCCACTGGATGGCAATAATCAGTAATATGGAGAATATCATGTTGGCAAAGATGTGGAGAAATTAGAACCTGCATACTCTGCTTGTCAGAATGTAAAATGGTACAACCACTTTGGAGAACAGTCTGGCAGTGCCTCAAAAGATTAAACATAGAGTTACTATCTGACCCAGCAATTCCCCTTTTAGGTATTTACCCCAGAAAAATAAAAACTTATGTCTGCACAAAAATATGTCCATGAATAGCAGCATTACCCACAGTAGCCAAAAAGTGTAAACAACTCCAGCAAGTGATGAATGGATAATATGTATAGCCATACAATGGAATATTAGTCTGACACTAAAAAGAACAATGTACTGATCTATGCTACGACATGAATAAACCTTGGAAATGTGCTAAGTGAAAGAAGCCAGTCACAAAAACTACATATTGTATGATCCTATTCACATAAAATGTCCAGAATTCACGCCATTGCACTCCAGCCTGGGAAACAAAAGTGAAACTCCGTCCAAAAAATAAAAAGTAAAATGTGCAGGATAAGAAAATCTGTAGAGACAAAAAAAATTAGTGATTGCCTAGGGCTGGGAATTTTTTTTTTTGAAACGGAGTCTCATTCTGTTGCCCAGGCTGGAGTGCAGTGGCACAATCTCGGCTCACTCCAACCTCCGCCTCCTGGGTTCAAGAGATTCTCCTACCTCAGCCTCCTGAGTAGCTGGGATTACAGACACCCGCCATCATGCCCGGCTAATTTTTGTATTTTTAGTAGAGATGAGGTTTCACCATGTTAGTCAGGTTGGTCTTCAACTCCTGACCTCGTGATCTGCACACCTCAGCCTCCCAAAAGTGCTGGGATTACAAGTGTGAGCCACCACACCTGGCACTATACAGAAATCGTCTAACTTCTTTCCCTATCTTTATTCCCATTCTCCATACTCAAAAGTTCCACCTCACTTACCAACTATAGAGTCTCCAGGACCCACTCACTGAGGAGCTGGCTTCCTCTCAATCCTCAGTCTAAGGGATTTAAGATAACCCCGTCTCTGTTCCCATGGAAATACAGACTTCTTTTTGAGAAAGGAAAATGTCATTTGGATCTAAAATTAAGTATTTTGCTCATTCAGACACTGTGCTATAAATCCACCATCTGAGTTTATAAAGAAGCCATATTTATGATTGAGGAATCTCAGCAAAGACTAAGGTCAAGGTTTCAAGTAAGATTAAATTGAACACTCTGCTCTCTCCTACGTGGCAAATTTTCCCTGTTACATATCCCTGTAAAGAGATTTGGATTCCCCTATGGCAAATTATTTTACTACGGAACTTATGTTTACCCATTTGAAATGTAAACCTTTATGTTTATATGAACATCCATGTCAAGATTTGTATCTACTGCTATAAACAGTAATAGCACAGGAACTGCTTTTTAATGTGCATGTAAGGTGTTACTGAACTTACAGGTTTATTAAATTATTATTATTATTATTATTCATTTCCTACCTAGCCCTAAGCCCTTTGCTTTTTAATACTATAAAAGCCCCTACACGTCTTCTGGTTTTTGAAATGACTGTTTTAAAACTGTTAACTGTCTGCTGAAGCATTTTGCTAAAGTTTGAATCAAAAGTGGTTCTGATATTGCTGAAGCTAAAATAGGAGATGGAACTTCATCTTTTCTCCTACTCCAGTGGCCTTCAGCCCCTCTTCTCTGCAGACTGTCATGCCCATAGTCATACCTTAGACTCTCCTCTTGCTGCTAGATGTTGGAGAGAGCTGTCCATGCTATAGAGAAGATATTTACCAACAACTTGTGGTCTTGGCCACCCTTCCCCAAACCCTGTGAAACAAATATCTTGGGTTGGGCTACAGCATGAGGAGCGCCTTTTCCCCCATGATCTAGTAAGCCTCACACTAAAGCAGAGTATGAGGCCCAATCTGCATCTTGGATCTCTCCACACCCCAGGCAGCTACAAAGAAGAAAAAGACAGAGTGTGAGCCCACAGTGTTAACCTTTTTAAGTTGCATAGACAAGAAAGAGAGATGAAGAAAAGATGGGCAATGGTCCTACAGAATAAACCCTGGTCAGCTAACCACTTTGGTCACGTGGGTAGAAGAGAGAAGAGAGTAAGTCATATCCATGAAATGACATCTTTTTTCAAATTGACTTCACCCTGAGTAAATGTGGCCTCATCAGTACCCTGGAATCTGCCGAATAGATTAGCATGTTTTCTACCTTGAGGAAAGGAAGAAGGGCAGGGCATAATGGAGCCTCCCCTCTCCTAGAGGTCTATGATTTAGAATATTCAACTTCTGAAATCCAATGAAACCAATAAATCCAATAGATCACTAACCTCCTTCAACACCTCCATTTCACTTCCACCATTCTTTCCCAGCGTTCTTGCCCCTTTGTCTCTCCATCTGACCTACCTTGGAATCCCCAGCCTTTGTGAAGACAAACAAACAGCTGAGTCGAGCTGTAGGAGACCACATTGCACAGATCGGCGACTCAGAGACACGTTGCACCACTTCTTTTCAGATTAACACCTTCTTCCATTCCACACAGATGTTTTTCCAACTCTCCAACACTCTTATGAGCCTTCTTCCTTTTTTTCTATCCACCACCTTTTCCCCTAGCAGATGTGCTTGACTCCCTCTCTACAGCAGAAATAGGCCTGTGAAGGAAAAGCTGGTGAAGTTGATGAAATTCTTGTATCTGAACCAGTTGTGCTTTCTTCCCTCCAGTCTTGCAGAAGAAGCTCCTCTTCAAACCACTAAGCAATATCCATGTTGTCTCTGAGTAGCATCTACTTATGCTTTTGTGATGTTGCTAAAAATAGAAGTCCTGATCTTACTGTATGTTTGATGTGCACTTCTTTTACTATGAAGGAGGACAAGCATCTTTTAAATGGTTTTATGTACATTGAATCTTCTTTACCAATTCCTTCCAACCAGCATTTTTCTCTCATTCTTTTTCACATTCTTTTTCTTTCCTTGTTATTTTTCTTCCTTTCTTAGTTGGCCCTCTATGTTCTTTGCTATATTTGAGCACTGTCTATTCTCATTTGCTTTCTTTCCACCTTTGCCTTCATTTCTGTGATGGTTTTACCTTTTTCTTACATTTCTTTGTTGAGTTCTTCCAGCTTACATTTTATCATCTCCTATGTCTCACTACCTTTTCCTTGGGCTCTTACATATCTGAAGTTCCTGTTTCATAAAAGCAGTTGCTTTATTGATTATTTTTAATTCACACAATATATATGCAGTGTTTATCTGCTTCAAGGCAGTATTTTTCTCATGAGTATTTCTTGTCTAACATTTTTTTCTGTTCCTTCTTCCCTTTCCCTGTGGTTCATAGTTAGGTGGATTTTCACTTTTTGATTCTTCATTATTGAAAGAGATAAATTTTTTCAGACCAATTCTTTGCAGGTGCTTTCTGGGAAGAGACCAGTGCCAGGCTCCAACCTGGCTAGAATTCCTCATCCCCCAGGGTTTTGTGAATGGTGATGATGGGCAGCGGTGGTGCTTTCTCACGATAACAACTTTCTCTTCTCCCCTGATGTCATAGAGATGGTCCATTTTCTCTACATACAACCTTTCTGTGGGACTTCTCATTTGGCTCTGCTTTCTCCAATTTTTAAAGGCAAATAGTGTGCAGAAGCACCTCTGCCCCTTATCTGTGTACCCTGTTGCAGTGAGGGTTTGGGGTTTTGCACCTCAAGGAGTACTCCTTTTACCTTTGATGGCTCTTTGAGATCTGCAATCTCTACATTCTCTCTCTCCATTCTTATCAATTCTTACCTTCTCTGTTATTGCTTTGGGAATTTACAGCTCCTTACTTTAATCATAGTGGAGTTCATATTTTTGGTTTTTGCATTCATTTTTTGCCTTTGGATGATTTTTGGGAAAAGCTAGAGGAAATGCCAAATATGTGCTTTAATATCTAAGGCAGGTCTGTCCTTTTATACTTTCTCTGAAACCTCGCTCTGTGTATATTTTCAAGCTCTTCTATTTTTTCCTCAAGTTTATGTAAGGAAATAAAAAGTCTCCCTGGTATCCCTTGTACTTAATGTCCTTATCTACCACTCTGTCTCCTCTCATTCACTAAATATTTATTAAATGCCTACTATGGATTGGGCATAGCAGCTGGTATTAGGGTTTTAATGTTGATCAAGGTCAATGTCACCTCTGCTCCCTCTGAGCTTTTAATCTGGGAGAGAGAGAGCTGAGAATCAAACAAGCAATACAAATACTTTAAATTCACTCTCCCACCTTTCATTTACTTTCCAGTTCTCTGTAATCAAGCTTCTGTCCCTCAACTCTGCTAATATTGTTCAGACAAAGGCACCAGAGAAATTCCATTAACAAATCCAGTGGAAGATCTTCAGTCTTCAGCTCACCTTTCTCCTCCATGGGGCAGTTCACCATTCCTCTCTCATTGAAACGTACCCCAGATTTCCGTGACCTCTCATGCTCTTTGCCCTTGTCATCTGCCCTTGATTTCTCTGTCTACTGACAGATCCTCCTGCTTCTCATTAGCAGCGGGTATTCTAGGAGCACTGCACTAGCCAGCATGGAGGAACATGGAGATTCTGAGCTGACCCCCAGCTGCAGCAGGCTGCGCCCCGGTAGTGTTCACAGCAGCTGTGCTCCCTCACAGGCCCTTCAAGGGTGGCTGGATGGGCACCCACACTAAGTATTTAGAAATGATGGAATGAGGGACAGGAGATGACATCCAAGTTTATACAGCATTCTTGGTTTACCTGGACCTCATGGAGAGTAAAAGTTGGCATGAAGTCAATTGTGTGTGGGAATGGCAGAACTACAGCTCATCTGCCTTGCACTGAGCTAGAAGGGGAGGGGCTGCAGATTGCAGTGTCTACCCCCTTCACTGCTTCCCTCAGCCATAACCACTCAAGGGAGATCTTGAAGGCATCTTGGAACACAAAGATGTTCCAAGTGGCATTACTTTTAATAGCCCAAAATATAAACCACCTAAAAATTTAGGTCAGGAGTCAGCAAACTTTTTCTATAAACGATCAGAAAATAAATATTTTAGGGTTTGCAGGCCATACTGTCTCAGTCATAACTTGTCAACACTGCCGTATGTAACACAAAGCAGCCACAGACAATATGTAAACAATATGGGTATGGCTGTGTCCCAATAAAACTATTTATAAATGTGGTACCGTTGTTTGCCATCCTCTGGTCCAGGAAACAGTCAATAAAAGGATATATATGAATGATACATTAAGTACTCTTTGAAAATTAGTAATGAATATTATTTAAAACATGAGAAAATGTTATATTAAATAAAAATTGCAAGATACAAAAGCATATGAATGGCTGTAATCATGACTGAAATAACACATCCAGCACAGGATAAAAAGATGACAAAGTCAATCAAATTACTCACTGTGGTTGTAGTAGGATGGCAGGACAGTAAATAGATAACTTTGTCTTTTCTCAATATTTGTTTTCATTTGTATTACTTTTATAATAAGAATTTTTTACCTTAAAAAAATTGTTTTAAGTGGGTATGCACTCCAGAGCTTTGTTCTTGGTCCTTTTCCCTTTGCATTCTGTGTGTCTTCCCTAGATATCTTCCTGCACCCTTACAGTTTACTCTACTTTCTATGACAAACAACGGTCAAATCTATGTCTTTAGCTCAGGCTTTTCTTCTGAGCTCCAGATTCATATTTTAGCCACTTACTAGACCTCGATACCAGGGTGTCCCTCCTTCAATTCCAACTAGACAGATATAAAACTTCAAAAGTAATAATATTTGAAGTAATAACTCTGAAGTAATATCTCCAAAACGATTACTAAGCCAATATCCCCCTGCCTGGTTTAGTGGCTTTTCTGATTTCTGCTTTGCCCAAAACTAAAGCCAAGCATTTACTCTAAATCCTTGCCATTTTCTGATAACTTTATATGTATTTTATTTATTTTTCCTTTTTTCTTCTTTTTTTAACTGGGACCACTCCACCTGGATTCTCCCCTTCTTCCTCACCGAAAGGAAGAGGAGAACGACCATCAGTGGCAAGTGGCAGTAGCAGCAAAGCAACTCCACTATCCAGCTTCACACTCAGGATCACCCTGCACCTTCTCCTTGTGGGTTCTGCTGCTCTTCTGCAGCTCTGTACTCATTCAGAGAAACTTCCCTAGTAACAAACTATAGAATTGATCCATGAAGTATAATCTCTCAATGTATTTTAATTCTGCTCCCTGGCCTCCAAGCCCACTTTGACTGCCTTGGTCTAATCCCTGGTTGTTCCAGGCCCAGACGACTGCCATCGCCTCTCAGCTGGTCTTCCTGACTCAGTCTCACTCCCTTCCAGGCAATATTTCCACCAATCTCAGGGTGATCTTCCTAAAATCCAAATTTAATCACAACAGACTCCTATTTAAATCCTTTAATTCCCCCTGCTCCTTCTTCTGGATAAAATAGAAACTCTTATCATAATTTTAAAAACCTTGCATGATCTGGCCTCTGCCTACCATC
Source organism: Theropithecus gelada (assembly GCF_003255815.1). NCBI lineage: Eukaryota > Metazoa > Chordata > Mammalia > Primates > Cercopithecidae > Theropithecus > Theropithecus gelada. The sequence goes on from NC_037670.1 coordinate 87,582,157, forward strand.
CCAGAATGATGTCCTGCTGCTCCCCTCTGTCCCCTGCCCTATACCTTACGTGCTACTATGCCTCATTACTCCTTCTCAAACCCACCATGACAGTTCAGCCCTGTACCATCCAACATGCTTTTTCCTGGGATACACTTCCTGAAATATTTCTTTTCCTGGATCACACTTCCTGTATTTTTCTAGCTACATGTATCATTCTACAGGATTCACCTCAGTGGCTCCCTCCCCGCCGAAACCTGGCCTGCCCCACAGCCCACCTTACAACCTTGTCTCCTCTGAGCTCCTGTTTTATATCCTAGATGCATCTGCCCCATTGCATTGAAATTCAGTATTTGTTCATCTGGCCTTTGACTAGGCCAAGAGCTTCTTGAGGGCAAGGACAGGGTCTTACTCATCACTGCACACTTAGTATATTCCAAACAGCCTAGGGCTTAAATGCTTGTGAATGAATGAAGGAGCAAGAGATTGAATGAACTGTAGTGAGATTATGATGCAGGGAACAACCCACACTAGTCAGTGGGGAAGGCATTTTGTAACCTTGGTGGTGTTGAAAGATGGGAAATACAGTCTTTCTCTCTGGCTATTAACTGATTTACAGCAGATCTTTTCTGAAGTGTTAAAAGTTAAATCAATTTCCAGGAAAACATGACTGGTGATGTAAAATATGTCGTGAGGGGAATATTTTCCCTCCTAATACTTTCCATGCACATGAAAGGGAAAAGTGCCCCCACCACATATGCATGATGCTGTCATCTAGAAGTTCATGCTCTCATGTTTCTCTGGGCCCTTATGTGCAGGGTAGCAAATGAGTATATTGGCCAGGGATCAGTTCACGCACAAAGTTGGCGTGCTCTTTGCTGTGTAATGAGTCATCTCCCTGTCGGTACCTGGTCAGCCCCAGCTCTGAGACAAAGCAGATAGGAAGGGACCCATTTGACATACATCCTAGATGCATCTGTCCCATTGTGTTTGAATTATACTGTACTGATCTGGCCGGGCATGAGGAATAGTGCTCCATTTAGGCATGGAGTCACCCCTAGCGCCCTGTCTACTATAAAAGACAGCTATTGGATCCTGGGAGTGCCCATGATGAAGCCAAAAGAGGTATCAGGCCACACACATAAGGAATCCATGGGTGTTGAAAAGTATTGATAAGATGGACATTGTGTCCTATGATGGAAGTCCCACATGAGAGCAAAGGCAGAACCTAAGGCCGTGGTCAGAAGTCAAGGTACAGGTTCAAAGTGGACCCCAGGGAGCAGGCAAGGCAACAGCAGTTTCCTTAAGAAACAAAACATACACTCAAGACAATGGCAATATGGTATTGATCCTGGTATTTTTATGCATATAGATAAGGACTGTGTACTGAACATTGTTTTGGTTTTGGGTGCCCAGAACCATTTGCTCATATGGTAGGTAATAGAACCTATCTTTCCAGTGGAAAGTGTATTCCTGTGACTTGAGTGAAGCTAACCTCACCCAGCCTTGACCCCACGGTGGGCACATGGCCCAGACCTGACCTCACATTCCTCCCCAGGATGCTGGGTCTCCAAGGTGATTGATTGTAAGTGCCAGGCCTCTGGCAGCCATGTTGCTTTCCCGTCTGAAGGATGAACAGGCAGAAACAAATACAAGTGTGAGATGCAGAGAGAGTCAGAGACTGGAGAAGAGCATTTGACCCCTGAAGCAAGAAGCAGCACTGGAATTTCTTTTTAAAGTCTGAATTGGGTGTCTGTGGCTTGCAGCCGAAGGAATCCTCCCTCTAGAGGCCAACGCGTGTTGCTCTTGAGAGGCGGGCGGACTTCATCGATGCTTGGGGCTGGATTTGCAGTGTGAGCAGGACACCAGATCCTCTGAGAAATTTTCACAATTCTCTGTGTGACCACCACATTTTATGCTGAGATTTTGTTTCCCAAAAGATAAGTCTAGATTTTTAGTCACTGTTGTTATATTCTTTCCTATGCCTTTGTGTTCCCCATCCTTATCACACTCATGTTCAACCCTCTGAATGAGAGTATAGGAAGGCATTGGCTGTATAGCAACTTTAAGACCACTTGAAGCCACCTATCCAAAGGATACTAGAAGTCATCCTCTGAATATCCAGGGTGTTCTTGCTTAGTGGAGGGCAAGGGACTCCTAGACCAGAATTACCTGTGATCTGAGAAGTCAGCCTAGGTCTGATCTCCCTTAGAGTTTCATTTCACCCTGAAACTAAAGCTGGAAATAGAGCTCTCCTTAGTCCTCCTCCTGCAGGATCACATAATGGTCCTGTATAATTAGCCTGAAGACATTCCCTGCTGTTAGTTTGTCACAAAAACAAGCAGAAAGCACTAGAAAGAAGAGTAGTTATTTAGAAGTAAATAGCAAGGGAAGGCTGGAAATGTTTGATCTCATATATAGATACGGCTTTTGTGTTCTCCAAGTAATTACTTTTGGTTTACTTTTTTCGTAAAGTGCATTGAGATTGGAAGGTTAGTAAAAATGAACAATAAAATTAGGTACTAAAAACAAACAAGGCTCTCAAGGGATAGAGTCAAATAAGAGAGAGAAAATCTTGGGCCTACACTAGTTGCAAAACAGAGTTTTGTCAGCCCCTTCGATATTTGTCAGACCTTCCCTGCTAACACCAAATGAGAGAGGCGATCTCAAAGTTTGGGTCAAAGCCTTTGATTTTCAGATAAGAGATCACATCAACTTTCAGAGAAAATCTCAGATGTCCCTGATATTTCTTTACTATAAAACCTCCTCCAAGGTCTCGATTCCAGAAACGTTTGAATCGCATTTCTGCAAGGTACAAATTAATAGCCCTTACAAAGACTGTCAGAGATTTCATTTTAAAACACTATTAAATGTAGAAGGTGGTAGCCAAATTGGAGAGGATGTTTGATCCTCTCCCAATTTTCCACTGCTGCAAAGCAGAGACTCATAGTAAATCATTCTTTGCTGTCGGTTCTCCCATTTTTTAAGAACAAGAAATCATTTTAGAAGTTTTTCTCTTTTCTTCCTTGCAAGAGCTTTATAACATCGGCACACAGCTTGTGAAATAGAGGGAGAGAATGGAAACCACATCCGGAAGTAATCATCTCACCAGCACTGTAATGGATTGTATGTGTTAAAGGGGCCGTGGACTAAATTAGCGTGAGGGTATTTCATAAAAAGTTATGTAAATCTTAAGTGGAGGTAATGCTCTTCTCCTTAAACTTAGGGATGAGGAACCGGTAGGCCCCAAGACCTTGCTACAAAACAGTAGCTTTGCTGCTTCTTGTGCCACTAGATTAAACAGACAATTGGAATGAAACTATCACCTCATATACTCACATAAACTAAGTTTTATTGTCAGCCTGGACACACTGAAAAGCATGAGACTAATGGAGCCAAACTTCCCACAATTGTTCAGTCAATTTGCTATCCTTCTATTTTTTAATTTTTGGTGGGGGAATAGGGAAGAGCAAAGTTGCCTTTTTCTCAGCACCTACTCAGTCTGTAGATAATAGAAAGTTCTTACTCCTTTTAAACTTGCAAATGAGATTCTTTATCTCAGAGGCCCAATCACCACTCCAAAGAGAATATTTTTATTTTCAAGAGATTCTGCTTTTAATTGGCTACTTAGAAAGTCTATTTTAGAAATAGACTTGCTGGAGTTAACTTGTTCTATATGGTTCAAAAAAGAAAAAAATCTACCAAAAGGAAAACAAAATGGACATTGAAATGCTGTTTTCAGGAATAATAATACTTAACAACTTGGGGGGTTAAAGGAAATCAGTCCCCTTTAATATCTCAGTTCACACTTTGTCCTGTTAGCACTATGCTAGTCGCATTGTGCTCAGAGGCAATCAGACACCTGCAACGATTGCTTTTTAAGCACCACAGAACTACCTGCAGTAATTTGGTTGTTTTCAACCATTCTCCAAATAAAAATATCCCTTTAACCCAAAGGTTCAGAGTTTATGAGTTTTTTTGGTTTTTTTGTTTTTTTTTTAAGAAACTAAGATACACATTCCCATGCATTTTTATCACCTTAGGCTAAAAATATAACAGAAGCAAAGACTGAGAAGGAGCTGGAAGAAATTAAGAAGAGTGCTTTCCAACGTTTGGAAATTCCTTGACAATAATGCACATATAATGTATATGCAATAACTCTGCAGTAAAGGAAAAGACATAAAGAAATGAGGGACTGCATAAAAGCCTGGGCAATTCTATGTTTTAAATAATAAGGTGAAACAGCAAAATGTTTTGTTCTATGTGGTACCCGTTCAACTGTAATTCTATACTCCACGTGATGTGAAAATCTAAGTTTGAGCAAAGTTGGCCTTCTTTTTTTCTTTAATCCACACTGATATTGTGCCCAGAGATGGGGCTCTAGCTGTTGAGAGACTGGAAGAACTTCAGGGAGTGAGTGATCGACTCATCACCGAATCCTCTGTGTGCCAAGAGGATCACTTTGACCCTGAAGCCATTGCAAATTGTTGCTTCTTCTTGTAAGTAGCGTCTGCCCCCAAGTGGTGAAAGTGAGAGGTTGCTTTTACATCCCAGGACACCTTCCTCTGGCTTCTAGGGCAGCAATTTTTATAGCGACTGGCTCCCTTTTACCACCATCCTCTTTGAACTACTCTCTGTTCTTCCCTCCCCTCTGTCCTACTTCCCTCTTTTCCTCTTCTCCTTCCTTTCGTCTTCTTTCTGTTTCTTCCCCTCTACTTCTTCCTTCCCCTTTGCTTTCCTGAGCCCTCCACTGTATTATTCAGTGGCCCAGACCCCCTGTCTGGGGGAGGATCCGGACTCTAATTTAAGGAATTCAGAAAAAAACAGTTTCAATAAATAATTAGCGAATAATCACTTTAAGGGATAACAACATGACATCGTAGATCCTGAACCAGAAATTGAGAGACCTAGCTTTCACTGGCCCTTGGCTCTGTCCCAGAAATAGGATATGGATATGACATGTTTCTATGCAAAGCAAGAAATCTAGGCATAAGCCCAGCTTCATAGAGAACCAGGAAACAGAAAAACAAAATGGGTTCATCTGCCCTCTTTTTTTAAAAAAAAAAAAAAAGCAGTAAAGACACAGAATGCTGATCCCACCGGCTCCCGCTGAGCCACTCCAAATACATGCAGTCTAAGCAATCGAAAACCAGTGCTCATATGGCAATACAGCCTCAAGATAAAGCTCCTTGTTTCCCTCATGGTCCTATTACAGGCAGCCTGTCATCCCTTAAGGCCATCCTGAGCAACCAGTCCACCCTGGACATCATTTTCATCATGTCACATCCCTACCCAGAAATCTTCAAAGGTATATTGCCTTCAAAGTTCAAATACCTTGTGCATTATTCAGGATCTTTCCCTCTCTCTCTCTCTCTCTCTCTCTCTCTCTCTGTCTCTCTATCTCTCTCTCCCTCTCTCTCTCTCACACACACACACACACACAAAAAACCAACCATAGTCTCAACCTACTCAAGTTCTCTACTCCAGCCACATTTCCCTCCTGGGCATCCCCCAATGTCCATCTTTTTCTTGCCTCTGTACTTTTACACGTGCTGATTCCCAGCCCAGTATAGTCTTACTCAAAGCCCACAGCCTTTTGTGGAGCTTATGTCAATCTGGAAGTCCTTTTTTTCAACATAGAAACTGCATTAATACACAAAGCAAGACATGTCACCCAGGGAGATGGAAGTTGAGGGCGCTTTCATACCCATATGAAAGCCTCATATCAAGATATAATACATATATTTTAATACAACTGTAATTTACAGAGCCATTAATCTTCCAAGGCAGGAGGTGGGGTGAGGGCAGGGAGGGCAAAGTGTTCATAAACTACCAAGGAAGAGTTCTAGTGGTTTATGCTATTGCCAGAATCCTGAGATGGAATTATGACCCTATAACTCAAAGTTAGCCAGCTCTTTCCATTCTCTAATGGATGCCTTGGAGACGTGGCTTCCTGCTCAATTTCTCTGTATATTCCAGATTTCACTCCCTTCCAAATGCACCAGGGAGCCTCCTAACCACCTCATATGATAAGTTGTTTGAGCTATGTCTTCGTTTGGGAAATGCAGAAGGAAAACTCCCATACCCCTCTCAATGTAAAGATTCTGCATAGGATGGGGGCAGGAAGATCTCTCTTCCATAGCAGCAGATAGAAACCATGAAGCACCCACCCATGGCCTCTAGATCTGGCAAAAATATCCACAGGTAAGGGAAGAACTAAATACCACTTAAGGGTTGCCCATCATTTACCTTCTGGATGCACAACTAGTATAGTATTACTCACTGTAATCCATGAACCCTCTGCATCGTAATCACCTGGCATGGTTCTTGGAAATGCTGGTTCCTAGGCTGCACCTCAGACCTATACAATCAGAATCTAGGGGGTAGAACCTCGACATATGGAGGTGTTATTAATAATTGAAGTCATTCTTACCCATTTGAGCATTTGAGCATCTCTCTTTCAGGTATTCATTGTGTTTTTCTTCATTGTGCTGAAGGCAGTACTCCAGACAGGGCCTGCCTCATACAAAATCACAAAGGGCTAAATGTGTCAAAACTGCTGCTTCGTGAACCCACATCTGCCCTTGGACCTGCTGCTCCCAGTCTCTGGCCCTGTGGCTATGTCAGTGCACTCATCCTGACCCGGGGCCCACTGAAAGCCAGCCTGGACTTATCTTGCCCATGCGAGCCTGTGTGAGCACCTAGGCCATTCCTTTCACCTTCCTGTCTAACAAATTGATTTGATTTGTACCTGGTTTTCCCAAGATTTTGCTATTCATTAGATGACGGTTAACCAATGTAATTTAATGACTAATCCATATTAAAGGGTTAATGTTGGTATTTGTTACTCTTTGGCTGAGTCGAGGGACATATTCTGAGACAGATGAAGAGGGGCTTGGCCTTCTCAATCACACCAGTTAGGTTTATCCTGTCTCTACCATTTGCTAGGAGGTCTCAAATTCTATGCAATTTTTTTCTAAAGTGGATTAATAATCCCCCCACTTATCCCCAAAGAGTGGAGCTTCAAAGCACTTTAGGAACTGAAAAGTAGTACATAAGCAAAAGAATTTGTTAGTATTCATCTCAAGATCAGCCCTGATTTATGGATATTGTGGAAATTGTTTTCCTGATTTTCACTCTCCTGGTAGTAATAAAAAAAATTCTGATGAAGGCCCTTCCAGCCAAGTCTATGTGGAATATGTCATTTGATAAGGTGGCCAGCGTTCCCGGAGCTGGCCCTGCCTGGGCTCATCCTCTGTGTCCTCTCCAACCTCATGACACTTAGGCTTATACCAGCCGCACCATGTGAATATGGCCTATTGAGAATCACCTAGGGAGTCCTACCCACCACACTGCACAGAAAGGAAACAGCTCCAGAGAGGTGATGGGAGGTACTGGCAGAGATGGAACCAGAACCTGAACTTTCTGACACTCAGCACAGGACACTACACTGCCTTGAGGTCACTGTTTCCAATGTATTTTCAGATGTCTTTGGGACATTTTTATGGTTCTTGGGGATGTGCCCACCTCATCCGTTTCCATCCCTTGATGTCTCCCATTCTCCTCATCGCCATGCTATGACCAAATTGCCCTCTAGATAGTTCTTCTCCTCAGCTTTCACTTTTGATATTAAGAACATCCTCTAGGGGTGGCACGACACACCCAGATTCTCTGTGAGCAAAACCCACACCCTGTGCTTTGCTGGCCGTTATCTGTGTATACTGTTCTTTCTCTGGAGTTTCATGACACGCTGACATTTGGCTGCCTACTTGCTGCTGAAAGGCTTACGTGATGGATGAGCAGTTAGACTGCACTAGTCTGCTCTGTACACAGCTACGACCTCACATGGATGATAGGAAGAGCTGGAAGGATAGGAAGAGATCTTAAAAGTCATGACTAACTCCTCCAAAGAGATAGACAAGAATCCCACATGGAGTGTGTTGCAATATGTTCAAGGAGCTTTTCTAAAACCTATATTTCAAAAAGACTAAGTGCAAGCCTCTGCCCTTTAGGCTACGTTAGAACACTGAAACGAGCCCCACAGATGGCCTTTGTACGTGAACTCCTGGCATACTGGGTTTTTTTCAGCCCTAGAATTCCCTTGAACTTTGGAAAATGCTAATTGAAATACAAGGCATATGTTCTTTAGTGTGAGCCAGTGAGAGAAATCCAAGGGCTGGACAATGCTGTCAAATAAATATGATGCACAATAACAGTGGCTGTGAGTAACTGGTAGTGAATTTGAAAACCAAATCTGAGAACATTTGGTGGCTTGATTAATTTGCTTTGCCTATCCGCCATCTGTTGTTGTCTCCAGGAGCTCAGGATGGGGCGCCTGCTTGGTTCTGCTGACTTAGGCCACCTGGAAGCTCTCCTTCTATAGGGAGTGGGGGTGGACTCCGCGGAACGAAAGTCCCCAGCCCTGCTCCTCTGATCCCACTGTGCAGCTGGGAAATCAGGTTTGTAGAAGCAGCTCCTCCCATATGCTTCAGAATTACCTTTACATCTTCTACCTCTGTTTAAAACCAGTGTACATTCATAGTTTCACCTGTTTTATTTCTTCCCATGCTGAAAACTGCAGAGAAAAGTGAGGTCACTTGGTGACAATCAGCCAATTGCTTCTTTTGAGCTGAACTGTAGAATGTCACATTTGAATTGTGCCACCCGCCCCACCCTTTTTGGCTGAATTAACTCATTCTTTTCAGAGCAAAGCTTTTCACCAAATGCCTTATACAAACTTGGTGTATAGTGCCCTTGATAAGGAAGCTCAGCCTTGCTTTCTGAACTAGGTCATGAAAATAATGCTCATCTTTGCCCTTGTCCTGCTCCCCCGACCCAGACACTTAACTGCCCCAATTCATTTTTCAATAGAAACATAGTGAGTGTTCACATGTGAGCTAGATACTGGGGAGTCAGAAGTGAAAGCTTAGTCCTTGGTCCTCACGGGGCTCACAGGCTAGTGGGGAAAGATAAATAAATAAAAATACGCTGCAGATATTTTGACAGAGATTTACTCAGGCTACTTGTGGCAACGATTTATTGCTATCCTCCAAACTGATTCCACTCTTCTTCTATATTAATTGAAGAAGCTCCACACCATACCTCCTTCCCTTCCCACAAACTCCCTCCCTGCAACTTGGTGTGGTCATATGACCAGCACCTCCCCATCAGGAATATGAGTTAGAAGTGATGTGTGCCACTTCCAGGCCTGGGCCTTCAACCATGGCACATGTCCTGTACCACTTTCTTACCCTTTCTGGTGAGCTGGAACATGATAAGGCCTGTAAACTAGCATCAACCATGTAGAAGAGGATGGTGCTCCAGGTGGTGGGGAGAAATTAGATGGAAGGAGCCCTTGTGACTGCACAGAGCAAATGGGCCCCCCTACCGGTTCTGGATTGCTTCGAGAATGAGAATAAAGGGCTTTGTTTCTTAAGTCACTGTACTGTTGGGCCTCTTTGTTACTGTAGCTTAGCTTTCACTCTAACCAGTACAACTCTGTGTGCCACACTGAAGCACTGCCTGAAATGGGAGTAAACAGTCTTCTTCTGAGATTACACACAAAGGATCTCCATATTTCCTTGATTCACATACACCAGATGTTAATGCTTTCCCATATTTGTCCATCATTCTGTTTGTATATGTAAATATGTATACATTTGTGTGTGTATTTTCCCTGAAATGTTCATGAGAAAGTTACAGACATAAATATTTAAGTATTTCTATCAAAACCAAGGACATGCTCTTATATACAATAGTACAGTTGTTAAAATCTGAAAAAGTAACACTGATACCCACCTTATTATGTTAGCTAAAGACCTTATTTCATCATTAGACTAATTGTCCTAATAATATCTTTTATGCAAAAGAGAGAAAAATGTATTATTCAAGGATCCAATCCAAGATCATGTCTTGGGTGATCATTTTCTCCTTTTCTTCTTTAATCTGGAATAATTTCTCAGTTTGTCTTTGTCTTTTATGACTTTGACATCTGGAAGAATACAAGCCAGTTATTTTTGAGTTTGTCTCTCTCAGTGTGGGTTTGTCCTCAAGATTAGATTCAGATTATATTTTTGACAGGAATCTCGCAGAAGTGATACTGTGTTCTCATTGCCTCCTATCAGGTGGCACAACATTTCCATCTGTCCCATTACTGGTAATGTTAACTTTAATTACTTGGTTAAGATGCCAGATTTATCCATTGTAGTAACTATTTTTTTCCTTCAAAATAAAGATGAAAAAGGGAGAGAAAATGAAAGGAAAGGAAGGAGTCATTTTTCCCAAACAATTTTGAAATCCAGCAGGGCAAATTCCATTCACCTTTAAGGAATGGGAATGATCACCTGGGCCTGAAGCTTTGCCATTAGAGGCATCTTTCTTTTTTCTTAAAGGGCCTCACATGTTTGCAGTTTTTATTAGCCCGCTTCCTGCCTGTAGAATTTTGGAAGTTCTATAGCCTTCTTTCACTTCGTCTTGTCCCTGTTTCTCTCAGTCCAAGCTGGCAGTGTTTCTGCTTATATAACATTCTCAAAAACTTTATGGGTCTCCTGTTTAAGTCATAGGGATTCATACCATTAGACAAGAAGGTTATTTACAGATCTTTCTTTGATAACCCCATATCTATTCCTGGCTTCTTCTTAGATGGCTTATGAGTCACATCTAATCTCTTCACAGAGCCCTCTGTGTGACTGAATACTCTGGTCTTTTCGTCCCTCTGATGCACTGGCAAGAGATTGTCCAGCCACACCCTTGGCTTTCCCTTTAGAACATACTTTCTTGACAGTAAATCTCCTCATTTTAGTGTCTTTTGAAATATGGATTGGCTGAGAATTTCCCAAACTATCAAGTCCTGGTTCCTTTTTGCTTAACAGTTCTTTCTTCAATCCCTCTGTTTCCTTTCACATCTTACTACAAGCAGCAGGAAGAAACAAGGCTGCACCTTCAACTGCTTGCTTTCAACACTAAGCTTTCTGCTACCAGATAGCAAGGATCACCTTTCTTACAGTTTTCAATAAGGTGTTCCTCATTTCCTTTGTGCCTCCATCAGCAGTGATGCTAGCATCCACATTTCTATCAATGGCCTATTTATGGTAACTGAGGTATTCCCTTAGAAAACATAGGTTTTCTCTACTGTGCTCCCTAATTCCTTCTGAACCGTCACAAGTAAAGTCTTTAATATCAATATTTTACTTGCAATCTATTCAAGACAGTCTAGGCTTCTTCTATTATATTCCTCAAAATTCTTCTAGCATCCACTTGTTACCTATTCCAAAGCAACTCACACATTTTTAGGTATTTGTTACAGCAGCACCCCACCCTTAGTACCAAAATCTGTATTCATTTCTTAGTACTGCTGTAACAAATTGCCACCAACTTTGTGACTTAAAGCAACACAAATTTATTATCTTATGGTTCTAGTGGTCAGAAGTGTAAAATGGATCCATAGGACTGCATTCGTTTTGGGGACTGTAGGGGAGAATTTGTTTCCTTACCATTTCCAGCTTCTAGAGGTCTTCTACGTTCTTTGGCTCATGACGTCTTCCTCCATCTTTAAAGTATCTTCTCTCCTCCCTGACCTCTGCTTCCGTTCTTAAATCTTCACTCACATTTATGTCCCTCCTGCCTTCCTCTTGTAAGACCCTTGTGGTTACCTTGGTCTCACCCAGATAATCCAGGATAATCTCCCCATATCAACATCCTTAACTCAATCACATCTGCAAAGTCCCTTTTCCCTATCATGTCTCGTATTCACAGGTTCTGGGGATTACGATGTGGACGTTTTGGGTGGCCAGCAAGAATGTTCTTGAAGGTCTGTCTATTGTCCATAATGACCTACACAAAAGAAGGTAGTTAATTCATCAACTTAAAGGTGAATTCATTGAATTAGAGGTTAATTAGTCAGTCCTTGGTATAATCACCAATAATTACAGGGAAAATAGTTGGGTCAAAAAGGAGCCTCCAACACAAATGGTGAGACATTTCATGGTCCATTCTCTTCCACATACAAACATAGAACCTGAAAGTTTCCCAGTTACTCCAATTTGATATTTGTTGTTAAACTTGATCTCAATCACAAGTATGTTGAGTTAAAAAAACATAGGCAGTGTCACTGAGTAGTTACAGTCATAGGTTATTTAACCTAACACTGCTCAGGCAGCAGGAAAAACATATGAATTTACAATCAGTCAGACTGAAACAATGTTGTGCCAGACTGTGTGTTTGTAACCATTGATAGCATCAGACATAGCAGAATAATCCAGGACCAATCATGTCCCAGGTTTCTTTTGCCCAGGCTGCCACCTGGAAAATGTACCAATCAGGTTGACCCGGGTTTGCTATTAGGGGAAGGAAAGACATACCATGTCCATGAATGGTCAGAATGGAATACCAAATTGTCATAACAGATCTCTATAACTCTGTACTCCTTTTGTACTAAGTATTACCCAGGAGTAACCAAAAAGAATGAACTTTTCTTGAGACAACCAAATTAAGTGACCAAATTGCCTTACTAAAATATGTAGACCGGGAAAATGTACCCGACAAAGAGTCAGAAACATTTTTGTGTTAATTTTTGAGAATGCCATTCTAGCACTCAGCAATACTGAATATAGTAAGGAATATGGAATGTCCATTAAATTATTTGACTATTATCTCATTGTTAGATGTTCTTTGCAAATGATTCAGAAAGCCTAATGCATGACACAATTTCATTTTAAAGCACAATGGTGGGGCTACAGTCAGCAGATTGGACTGAAACAGCAATAGCATAACCTTAAAAAGAAAAATGTCAAAGCAGTGAGACAACAACGGTAGTCTCAAAAGGGGGTCAAAGATTTGATATAGTCAATTTGCCAGGAACAGACAGAGGTAATGTCCTGTGCAATGTGGCCTACTTTACCACAGAACAAACAGGCCAAAATTTGGCAGGAGTCACAAGTCTGGCATACAGTGGAAGCTTCTGCATCAGAAACACATAGTCTTTTACAGTGTCTAGTCTGCAATGGTGGATCTGTTGCCATTTCTGATGAGGTGAGGACACCAGGCAGCAATAGCAGCAATCTAGGCATTGCACGCTCAATCAACAGCTCAATTCTCATTGTTCCCATCAGACAAGAGGCCCTTACAAGGGCATCAACACGAGGGACCCAGACTCTCTGCTTGGGAGACACAATTTGTTTATACAGTTCATGGCCGCAGAGAGGGATGTCTTTATCTGCCCGTCTCAGTCTTCCAAGTGGCAGACCACATGGCTAGGCCATTGGTAACAGCCTAAGAGTCAGAAATAGCCCTTAGGAGTACTATCTAAGGTGAGGGTGTGGCTTTCAGTTCAGCCCATTGTGCTGCAGTTGGTCTTACAGAATTGTCACTGAGGCTGGATGGTTGCTGCCACCCAGTGGACATTATCAGATGTCATCTTAGCTAAACCATCATCAGTGAAAGAGCTCAGGGTTACAGACCAACCTTGATGAATCAAGGGCCCTATTGAGCCAGCAGCTTTCCTTCAGGCAGTGGAGTGGGAGATAAAGTTTCTCCCAAAGAGATGACTGCTACTGTTTCATGTAAAACTCAGTGGCCCCTCAGATGCCACTAGAGCAGCACTCTTAAATATACTGTTTCTATTTGATAAGACAGGCTCATTGGGCGCTTCCCACCTTGTTTTGTTGAGTCCCATTTGACCCATCCCAAATGGGAATATCCAGCCTGAGAGTCACAGGCCTCTGTTGGAAAGATTTTCAGTTTAAACAAGAGCTTAGTAGCAGGTTAATAGCTGCCAATAGGGAAGAGTCAGGTGGGAGGAGTACTCAGTGGCTGTGTGAGAGAAGTGGAGCTATTGTACTAAAGAATGGCCTCTCCTAGTACTCCAGCAGTCACTATGCCTCACTGAAGCTGACATTTCCCTTTCTCCCCCAGGTTTATATATTGTTTCTGTTGGACTTGCCGGACAGTACATGTGGTCATCCCTGAACAGGAAAATTCCCTCTGATATTTATGGACGTTCACAGTACAAGCATACAAAACATCATTACTAATCATGCATTCAGCCATGCAAACCACAACAGGATTAGCCCAGAAGTCCCACCCAGTAGGCCACATTAGCTTCCCCTCCCTACTTCCAGCTGTGTCCAAATCCCACAGGCTGCAAGGAGCTGACCTGAATACATGTCAGGATCCACAGCAACAGCCTCTAGACCATGCTGTTTCCCAGCTGAGAGGGCAGGGGTTGAATGCTAGCAGGGAGGATAAGGCTATGGTGTTAGCCTTTTCATTTTACCTCTTTCGACCCCTCACCCCCGGGTTGGTGCCCAAGCACCAGCACTACTTCCTCTTCATATAACCCCTGGCATCCAGCAAGCACCAGGGCTCAGTGTCCCCTTTCACTCTGCCCTGTAAACACCCTGGCTACGGCTCTACCATGCTGTTCTGAGGGCCTTTGGAGACCCCTGTGCCTAATGCCCAACTCTCACTGGCCAAGTTGAACTGTGGCAAGGACCAGGGACATGACTGCAGCACTTCAATGCTACTAAGCAAGGTTCTATGATTCACTTTTCCTTCTGAGCACTCTCCTGTTCATGGCTTAACCGATGTTTTCAGCTCATTTAAACTAATGGTTTTGGTTCATGGAAAGCTCTATGTAAATAGCAAAGTCCTCATTGCTAACACCAGTTGTTTGGCTTTGAGGACTCCTGGCTCAATGTCCATAGAGACACTGTTTCAGCTGGGGCCAAGGAGCTTGCTCACCCGTTGTCCTGATAACATTCCTGACTCTGCCCACCAAGAGGAGAGAATGAGCAACAATCAAGCACCATTCAGGTGGCTTGTTTAATCCTGGTTTTTGCAGCTCAGCCTCTAAGCATTAATTCAACTTATGTTTATTAACAGATAGAACAGTGGCAAACCCCTCTTCCACCACCACCTTCCACATGCACAATCCTCCCCCTCCCAACTACTTGGGCAAGAACATTTGCTAGCAGATCCCAGTGAGTTTTCTTATCTCTCTGATCCTGGTTTATGGAATCCTTGTTCTTCCTTTTCAAGAAAGCCAAGTCCCTTGGGCCGGGTGCGGTGGCTCACACCTGTAATCCCAGCACTTTGGGAGGCTGAGGTGAATGGATCATGAGGTCAGGAGTTCGAGACCAGCCTGGCCAGCATGGTGAAACCCTGTCTCTACTAAAAACACAAAAAATTAGCTGGGCATGATGGTGCACAACTGTAGTCCCAGCTATTTGGGAGGCTGAGACAGGAGGATTGCTTAAACCTGGCAGGCAGAGGTTGCAGTGAGCAGAGATTGTGCCACTGCACTTCAACCTGGACGACAGAGCAAGACTCTGTTTCAAAAGTAAATAAATAAATACATAAATTTTAATTTAAGAAAAAAAGGAAAAAAAAAGAAAGCCAACTCCCCATCTGCATTCCTTCCTTATCACCAAAACTGTCAGGGCTGCAATTTTATTTTACCCTACTTTTTCAAGCTACCCTGTTATGGATACTGGCAGAAAACACAAGACTCTGGGGTCAGAGACAGCAGACTTTATTACTCACAGCATAGCAAGCATCATGAGCATCAGTATGCTTACACTGGTTCCCCTTGCTTGTATGTCCCATGATGGCTACATGGCAGGCCTGCATATGCAGTATGCTGTGTTATGGAAGAAAAACACTGAACTTCAAAAATCTGCCACTTTTATAGCAAGCAGTAAGCAAGCCTGTTCTTTGTCTCAGAGGGAGACATTACCTCATCTTTCAAAGTTGTTCACTACAGATGAAACCCTGATTACCTGGGTAAAGAGAAGTCAAGGCACATTTTTGGCATACCCAGCAAGACGTGTAAAAGCATAAGAGACCTATGGAGGGGTTTCTCAACAACAATCAGCCCTCTTGTGACCTCCCAATGGGTTCACCTTGCCTGGTCCCTAGACAGAGCCCATTTATCAAGATGGGGGAATTGCAATGGGGAAAGAGTAATTCATGCAGAGCCAGCTGTGTGGGAGATGGGAGTTTTATTATTACTCAAATCAGAGGAGGGGCTTGGAAGTGGGCAGTGCTGATTGGTCAGATGGAATCACAGGGGGTCGAAGTGAGGTTTCCTGCTGTCTTCTATTCCTGGGTGGGATGGCAGAACTGGTTGAGCCAGATTACCACGGTCTGGGTGTCGCCAGTGTCAGGTGATCCATCCAGTGCAGGGTCTGCAAAATATCTCAAGAACTGAGCTTAGGTTTTACAATCATGATGTTATCCCCAGAAGTAATCTGGGGAGGTTCAGACTCTTACAGCCAGAGGTTGCATAACCCCTAAATCATAATTTCTAATCTTGTAGCTAATTTGTTAGTCCTGCAAAGGCTGACAGGTGCCCAGGCAAGAAGTGGGTCTTTTCAGGAAAGGGCTATTACCATTTGTGTTTTAGAGTCAAACCATGAACTGAATTCCTTCCCAAAGTTAGTTCAGCCTATGCCCAGGAATGAACAAGGATATCTTAAATGTTAGAAGCAAGATGGAGTCTATTTGGTCTGATTTCTTTCACTGCCATAATTTCCTCATTTATAATCTTTGCAAAGGCAGTTTCAATCTGGGAAAAAAAGAATAATAATTTGTAAAGGTCTGAATTATCATCTTTGCCTACTTCCTGGTTTAAATACTCCCACCATGGCTGACTTCAAACTACCACTATATCATCACTCAACTCAGAGTCGGGAAGAGATGTGCACATGTGCTGGCTTGACCAACCTTTGATAATTCTTGCTTAAATCAATCATTACTATGATTGTTGTCCTTGACTTTAAAATCCATATCTGAATCTTTCATCAAACATACACATGCATCATGTGACATACAATCATCTCCCCTGTTTTCAAAATGTGTCCCTGCATAACTTTCCAACTGTATATTATCATCTGTTTGTAGTTTGCTTACAAGACTGAATACAAGAGCATTTCTCCTCTGAGGATCTCAAAACAATTTCTGGAGAGGTTTGGAGGGAAAATCTTGGGTTATAGTCATGGCTAAAATAGAACCCAGAAAATCACAATGCTAAGAACTGGGATGTGACAGGTCCAGCCTCTGGCTAGTGGTCAATCTCCCTCAGTTCTTTTTGCATCTTTAGTAAACCATTATACCTGTGTTTTTAAATTTCTGAATCTATGATAATCTTCTATAACATTATCTGATGTTAATTTTCTTCATAGTATTTATCATTCTCTTAGATTTCCTGGGTTTTGTTTTTGTTTGGTTTTGTTTTTTTTTAAACCTATTCATTGACTGTCTTACTGCCTTTAGGGTACAAAAACAAGAATTTTGTCTATCTTGTTTACCACTATTTCCCCAGCACCTAGAACAGTGCCTAGCATGTGAAAGATACTCAATAAACATAGAATAAATAAATAAATTCTGATTCCTGATTTGGTATCTATTCCACTTAATTATCTTGCTTTTTAGATAGCAGGCATAGAAGATGGCAATCGAGATGGCAAACAGAAGCTCTAAATTTTTCCTCTTGTAATTAAAACTTCATTGAGTTTCAGGACATCTGATATCCTAATGCTGCCTCTCATACACTATATAAAATCAAGGAAGTCATTCAACTATTCCATGCCTCAGCTTCTCCCACCTAAAGTGCTCAAGGATCTCTGAAAGAATTGTTTCGATCTTCATTGTCGTTTCTGGGACCATGCCATGCTGGGTACATATCAACAAGTTTTTGTCTCTTTCTGACAACATTCATCTTTCTGGAGGGTAGTGGGAGAGTAGAGATGAACAGCTGTAGTCTTACATTTCTGTCACTATTGGAGAGATTCAGAAATTCTTTGAAGGCAATTTCTGAGCTTCTCTCTAACCAGGATCTAAACCATCACTCTGAAAGATTTCCCAAACTTACCACTCATCCATTTTCTCATCTATAAAATGGGGCTAATAACACCTACATCACAGGGTTGTGGCATTAATTAGATAACCTAAATCAATTGTTCTCAAAGTGGGATCCCTGGACCAGCAGCACTGGCATCCCCCATCAGCTAGTTAGCAGTGCAAATTTCTGAATCCCACTCCAGACCTGCTGAAGCAGAAATGCTAGGGTCACCACCTGCAGTTGTGTTTTAATAGGTATTCCAGGTGATTCTAATACATACTGAAGTTTGAGAATGGCTGACAGATGAAATCACCTGACACTTAACACGCAAATGTTTGCTTTTCGTTTATGCATTCAGATCCATTAGCCACCCAAACCAATCCCAGATATACTACAGAATTATTCATCCTCAGCCCACTCGGTAGATGTAACCCATGGGTGGGAGACTTGGAAGCAGACCCTGCTCTAAAACCCAACTGTAAATGTTTGCTTCAATTGCTGTTCCTCTTCTCCCCAATTTTTGCAACTTGACTGAAGGTTACCTCCATGATTATACTTTTCTTTTTCCTATATCTTGTTTCAATAAGCCACTTTACACACACATGAGTAGCTAATTGGTCACCTGCACAGTCAGATTCTAAGAAGGCCAGTAATGCTTAGGGCTGCTGGCTTCGGAATCAACCACCCTGGGGCTCACACCATCCAGGTAGCACTAGACAAGTTAGTCTTGGTGGAACCTGAGTTTTTCAAATGAAAAACTGAGTTAACAACAATAAAAGTCTCCATTTATTGAGTGACTACTATGGGCCAGGCACTATGCTAGGTATGTTACATTTGGTATACGTTGTCTCATTTAAACCAAAACAATGAATAATCTTTTCTTCAAACATCTCATAGTTAAATACTTCTAACATTTTCAATATGGTGTTGCAACATTCAGGACCCATCATATCTCCGTTTTTATAACCAAATGATAGTAAAGACATGTTGCAGGAAAACAAGAACTTCGTTAATTACTAGCTTTTCAGCAAACCTGTTAGAGTGCCCCAGTTCCATTAAGTGAGCTGTATCAGTTGGAAAAATGGGGTTAATTTTGCTGCAGGTTTAGAGAAAGTGGAAATAACTTCTAAATAGTGGTGTATCTGTGCTTTGTGGTAGAAGGTTCCTCGTTCATACTTAATTGAAAAGGCAAGTCACTGTTGAATTGTGAAAATCCTGGAAGAGTTTTTAAAGTAATTTAATGTAGCATTTTATGGTAGCTTTTGTAAGTTTCAAATTTGTGATGGATATCGAGGGATGTATATGCCTTCTGATCCCTTAGATTTAATCAGACTTCTCACTTGCTTGCTTGCATAATGGTTTATGGTACCTTTGATGATTTGCAGCCAACCTAGCACTTTTAATAATTTACTGTAAAAGCATTTAATTTTTAATGGACAAGAATGGGCTAGAGGTAACTTTTGCATTGATAAGTGTTCTCATGAAGAGTGGGAAAAAGAAACAGTATATTTTAAATTCCAAACGTTATTGAAAAGCATTCGTCTTTTATTACAAAAATCAAATGCATAATTGAAGAACATACCTAAGCCAAAATCATTGTTCATGCTTTGTTTAACCGTAAGATAGCATTGCTTTCACGATGCTATCATGAGAACATTTTTTCAAATTCTCATTTCTTTCTTATCTTCCATAGTTTTCAATAGGCTTTCCCACTAGAAAAAGCATACTTGCCACATTTTGTTACAACTTGCTAATCGAGAAGAGCCCAACAAAAGAATGGCTTGTAATGTCTGGTACCTATTAATAAAAGAAAAAAACTATCATTTTATATTCATTGTCCTTCAAAGTTTTTCTAAGAGTTCCTTCCATATAATGTGCATACCTAGGAATGACTTCACAACTAGTCTTTAAAAATATGAGAGTTTCCATGTGGAAAGAAAAATGGGAAGATGCCAGGATAAATATTTTTTTAAAGACTGGATGGAGGACAAAACATATCTTGCCTGCAGAGGCACATAAAACAAAAAATGTTGCAATCAGCAAATAATCCCTTTTTCAGATATGCCATATGTAAAAATAAGAATAGCTTCACAGAACTGCTTTCTGGGGAATCAACTAACAACCTACAGCCCTGGAAAGTTTTCTACTCATCTAACATTCCACAGCTGACTGTCCCCACACTTACCCTGAAAGGGGCTACAGGGAGAACTCTGATGGTCAAGGGTTAGAGGCTGTGAGCTCTGTTTCTGGAACACCTTTTAGAATTCAGGCATCAGAGCAGTTGCTTGAGAATGTGAAACTCATTCTCTTTGTTTTGGCTTTCAAATAGCCTTAAAGCTAAACTCTGTTACAGAGGATTGGCTCCCAGGAACACTTGGTCCTTAGCCAAGGAATTTGTGCTTGGTCAAAATTACCCCATCTAAAGATAAAAGTTTCAGGATACAACCCCCATATCCATGCATGGTTTGCTGGGGTGAACCTGCAGGTGCTAGACTTAGCTGGTTAAGAAGGACTCTTCTACTGCCTGTGATCTATTGGCTTCCTGGCAGGGGTTATATATAACAATTCCTTTCCCTATTAGCCAGATTCTCATCTCCACCCCAGCTAATGAACAGAAACTTCTAGAGCTAGTCAATTGTCTCCTGGATTTGAGGAAGCAGGAATTGCCCCTGAGCAATTCAGGGGCAATTTCTTGTTAACTTAGCTATTCTGAACTGACAAGTTCAGGGGCACCTGAGTTGGATGATCTTTGCCAGTCATATCCACACATCTCTTTTCTCCAGCTCTCTCAAATTCTTTATCTCACATCACCAACATAGAGTTTCGGAGGTAGAGAGCCTTTAAGATTACTCCACAATCCACAAATTTTTTGCAGGAAGAAACGAAGAGCTAGATAACTTGCTCAAGGTTACCCAGAAGCTAGAAACCAGAAGGCAGACTCCCTAACTTCCAAATCAGGTGCTTGTCCCATTACTTTATATGGTCTCTTTCTCTCCTCCCTCCCTTCCCCAACTACTATCATCCATTTTGCTTTGGTTTCAGGCCTTGCCATGGTGCCGGGGTGCTGAGGAATGTCACTTCCCTGCAGTGGTAGACTTCATTGCTGCAGGGGAGGAAATAATGGGTCAGGAACACCTGACCCCAAGCTAACAACCTTTCTGGCTTAACTTTTTTCCACTCTTCCTCTTCTAATCAGGTTTGCTACCTATTTTTTAGCTTCTGACAACCCACAGAAAGAGCTGACATCCTACCTAATTTGCCATCCTAGTCTCTATGACAGAAACATAATTAATTTTCTTGGACACATTGATTCTCTTAATATCCTTACCAGGTTATAAGTTTATAAACCATCTTCAAAAAGAGAACATAGAACTGTAGAAAAGGATGTTATAAATGTAGCCTTCTAGCCAAGCTCCATCTTGGCCTGAGTCCTTACGTTTCCCCAAATCTATGCCAACCAAATACATGAAGCCATGTACCACAGTGTTAACATTCGTCATGCATGGGCGTAGAACTGCAGTGTAGTAGAGACAGAGAGGGAGATTATTATCGTCATTCTAGCACATCTTTTAAAAGGTTTTTTAAAATGAATGAAGGAAGGGAGGGAGTGGGGAGAGAGGAAGGAAGGAAGGAAAAAAAGTGAAAAAGAGTGCCCAACCCACAATAAAATTTGAAGCCTGAAACCTAGACTATATCAGGAAAAAAAATTAAGTATTATAAATTAAAAGGCTAAAAGCATAATATAGTCAAATCTGTAATTCCATAAATCTATAATGCCAGCTTTTTAATGAAAGGTAAAAAGGTCTATAAATTCAATTTTTTCCTTTAGCAGGTAAAAAAAAAAAAGAGAGAAAATTCTGAGTTATAGACTGGTAGTGAGTATAGATAAAAAAAGGTCTCCACTATGAATAGGTACTATATTCATACAAGGGGGAAAACAGACTGAGTAACAGTCAATCTTGCACTTTTGGCAGACTAAATGATTAACCATTTCACATCAGAGTCTATCTCAATCCAATCAACTCTATGGAAATTAGTCACTATAATGGAGAAAGTACTTAACTCAAAAGGGTTCATTCATTAATCACACATCAACACACCAGAAAGATAATCTTTCTGCTTAAGCTCCCAAGTTCTATTTATTCATCCATTCCTTCAGCAGACCTTTGTTGAGCTCTTGCAATGACCCAGCCACTCTGTGGGGCACTGACAATAAAAATACACTCCTTAAAATAAAGGCAATTATAGATTAGAAGGGGAAAATAAAAATAAATAAGTTAGTTCATGATCTGAACATTAACATAGATCTGCCACACACACACACACACACACACACAAAATACTAAAGGAGCAGGAGGCAAAAGGGAAAAACTGCACATCCGTTCTAGGACAAGTGGAGAGATCTTCACAGTGGAAGTAACATCTGAGCCACGACTTGAAGGATGAATAAGAGTTCACCACAAAGTTTCCAATGAAAATCAAACCCTGAAAACAAAAAAGAAGAGGCCAAGTTTATGAATACCTCCATCAGGCCAAGATTTCCCAATTGTTTACAGATCTTACCTGTAAAAAGGGATTCCACGATGGGGCACGGTGGCTCACGCCTGTAATCCCAGCACTTTGGGAGGCCAAAGTAGGCAAATCACCTGAGGTCAGGAGTTTCAGACAGGCCTGGCCAACATGGCGAAATCCTGTCTCTGCTAAAAATACAAAAATTAGCCAGGTGTGGTGGCAGGCGCCTGTAATCCCAGCTACTCGGGAGGCTGAGGCTGGAGAATCACTCGAATTCGGGAGGCAGAGGTTGTAGTGAGCTGAGATTGCACCACTGCACTCCAGCCTGGGCAACAAAGTGAGACTTTGTCCCAAAAAAAGAAAGGGATTCCACCATCAAAATAAAATTTAGAAAATGCTGGATTCTACAACATTAAACAGTTTTCTTCACAGAACCTCACATCTCACAAAATGTATGCCATAGGTTAACACTGGTTACTCCATGGGCATAAAACTGCAGTGGAGGATACTCCGTGCACATTATGAATCTAGAAAAGAGGGACACAGTATGCAGTGATATCCAGGCTTAAGGAAAGCCCGCCTTTTTGATAGAACTTGAGGGTCTACTTTTCTGTGTATACACTTTATGTCTGTATTTGTAGTCTGAACTTATTTTCATGCATGGTTTAGACTAAGATAAGAAAAGATGACTGTATGTTCCATTAATGAATGTGGAGTCCCTCTTGAAAAAAAAAAAAAGTAGCAGCCAAGCCTTATTTATTATTACTAATATCAACATTGCAAATATTCTCATTCCAAAAAGGTTGTCCTTGCCATACAGGATCCTAGGAAGATGTGCTACCATTTTGTTTGGCTTTCATTGTTACGAGAAGACTAGAAAACCCAGAGTAAGATGCTGAACAATGCAATGCATATAATTGGTGATTGTGTACTAGAGAGTTATACCAAATAGCAACCCAGGAATTACTTTTCTTCTTTGGATAATCCTCAACAAATAGATGAATAATGGATTTTTTCCTTCATATCCACTTCATGTGTGTGAAATAGTTTTTATTGAGTTCTGCTTTTTTTCATTTGTGAAAAAAGTACAACTGAAGTATATTTTAAAGAGTGCTAAATATTAATAAAAAGTAAAGGGGGGAAATGCAGATGGCTGAGGTAACATGGTGAAAGACAAATGACTCAGTCAGTCACTATTCCTGTGAACAGAACTTCAGAAACTGCAGCTAAAGAAAGACTTCAGCCCTCTTATATGACGCTATTTAAAACCTGTACTACCCGTATAATAGGCTGGAAAGGAACTATTCAATTGATGAAAGGAGATTTAGATCTATGACTTACATTACCATGATGAATCCTCTATTAATATTAAAGTTCTATCCATCATATGGGAAATTTCCCTCTAGAGTTTTTAACATGTCCCTGGTGGCTGCCTTAATATATAAATCATTGCCATCCCAAGAAGTCAGCACAGGATCTCTGCGTATAACTTTTTCTATATTACATCTTTTCCCATTTTATTTCTGTGCAAATTTAGTCCTTTTTAGTTTTAGAACACAGAAAGTCGCCCTCTTGCAATTATCCGTGTCCACCTCGCGCTCACAGATGCTCTCCTTCCGCGTTTGATACTGTTTCCCCTTTCCCTTTTGTTTGCTGACAGTAAAATTAGCAGCAGTAAGAAGTCTGCCCTGTAGGTTTAGGAAATACGGCTCAAGCTGTCGGTACAAGCAATAAATGCTGGCCAGCTTATATTTTGTAGCCTGTAAAAATTTGGATACCACAGCTCAGATTCTTTGGTCGGCAGCCACAGTCTGCAAATGTCACATTTTGTCAAAATCATTTCAGCAACTGTTGTTCACAGGCATGTCCAAAGACGGGGTGATGCAACAGGATCCTGTGGGACTGGACTTGGAGTCTCTCGGCACTCATTTCATCCGGTAGTAAGAACAATGCTGTCGCAGGTTCTCAAGTGTGACAATAATTTGGGAATCTCCAAATTCAACATGCTCCAAATCCAACTAATTTTGAGATTTTGGGCAGAGGTTGGGGAGGAAGAATAACAGGCCAAGAATCATTCAATAGGCCTGGTTCTCCCTTCTGTGCCAGGAAGAAAACCTAGAATATAAAGGTTCATCTTCTACCAACCTTCGAAATTATGCTCTCCACCCTTTCAACCTGCATCTCACCTCCTCTTCTCTCCACCCACAAATACAAACACACACACACACACACACACACATATATATACACACACAAAGTCACTAATTCTGGAAGATTGGAAGAATAATAGCAGCAGCATTAATGCCACCAGTAATTAACATTCACTGGGAGCTTACTAGGCTGAGCATTTGCTCAACTTTTTCTTTAAACGGGTTCTTCAGAAACCTTACCACGTGGATTGCTTGAGGTCAGGAGTGTGAGACCAGCCTGGCCAACCTCGTCTTCACTAAAAACACAAAACGTAGCAAGCGTGGTGGCGGGCGCCTGTAATCCCAGCAACTCAGGAGGCTGAAGCAGGAGAATCGCTTGAACCCAGGAGGCAGAGGTTGCAGTGAGCCAAGATCATGCCACCGCACTCCAGCCTGGGCAACAGAGCGAGACTCCGCCTCCCCACTCCCCAACCCCCAAAAAAAGAAACCTTGACTGGACTTCTGAACAAAGAACACGTGGACACTGAATAGCTGCCCTTCACCCCACAGCTTAGTTTTGTTACAGAATGTGGCCAACCCACATGACCCTCTTCCACTTCAACTCTTGTCATAGTTTACCCGTCAGAAGGCTCCCCAGAGAGGGAATGTGTTTCCTCTGCTCAAACTCACTCCTGAGGGGGAGGGGTCAGCATACCTCAGAGCATCCCAAATGTTCTTTGCTAGTATGGAGTTAGAGGACGGAGGTGTGGAACAAAATGGCCCCAGCCTCTTAGATGGCGGGCAACCACTGCTAGCAATGTAAGGAAGAAATGACCTGCCAGATTTTTCATTCAAAAAACTTTATAAATTTTTAAATCTTACTCTTTCAGAATGAGCCATAAATGGGTCAAATGATACAGAATAGTCTAATAGATGTGGTATAAATTCTTTATAATTATGGAAGTGGTAGCTTCCTTATTGGTCACATGAGTCGTGTAGCATGTAATTCCCTGTCTCAAGTTATTAATAATGGATACACAGTTATCAAATTGTTCTAATGAACACTTTTAAAATACTTTCTGTCACTGAAAGCAAATATTTTATTGTAGACAGATATGCTTGTATGAGTGAACTTAAATGTCCCATTATTACTACTGCTAATTTAGTGTAAATCCTGTTTTAAAAAAAAATTGACAGCAATGACACACCAATTACCAAAAGAATAGATACTTACATTTGGAATTATACACAAGGGTCTTATTTTTACTATCTCTAAAATAAACACTCCTTACTGATCTGTACACATCAGTATATAAAGAAAATAAATTTGGGATTGTGTCTCCAAGGAAGACTACCCAACTGTCAGGCAGAGATTGGCAAATCTGCCAACTTAATAGAAAAATTAACTTTCTTGCTCAAAAAAAAATTCTACTTTGGGTCATAGAACTTATCCCACCTTGATAAACTCAGCGGGAAGAAATAAGGCAAGCTAGTATCATCATAGCAAAATAAAGGGTGTAAAATGTTTAGGAAAGAGGCCCAAATTGAAAAGAGTTAGGACCATTTAGGGACCAAACCATCTGGTCCTGGAATTCTCTGAGCAGTGCTTCATATCTGGTGTGAGCATAACGCTGGAAACAGGAGCACCTCCAAATGCCAAGGAGCAACACCTGAGCCAAGGCTTTCACCTGCCAGGGGAGACCAGGAATCTCATAAGCTCTCAAAGTTGGCACTGCTTTTGATGGATATATGGAGAAACAGCTGGGAATTGTGCCCTCAGCTGCCCCTGGGGAAGGAAGATCTAGAATTTGTTTTGTTTTGGAATTTTTTTTTTTTTTTTTTTTTTTACCATCAAAGCCCCATATGAGCCACAAAAATATCGCACAAGAACACCTGCTTGCAAAAACAAAGATCCAGATGGCACAGCTGAAAGCACTGTTTCCTGGTATCACCAGGCTAGAATAAAGACCTCCACAGCATCTTGAGAGAGACACAGAGAAATACCTGCAGTAACAGAGAATGGTTAAGTCACCCTCTGATTGCAGGTAACAACTTAGGTTTTCACCAGCTAAGGAAATAGTTTTTCTCAGCACAAGGAATTGGAGTCAGGGAGAGAAGAGTCCAGATTCTCCCTGACCTGCTCCCTCTCTAACTGTACTGGACATCTTTTGTATTGTCTTATCAGTAGTGCCACCCACCCCCAGCACTTCTCAGAGGGTTATAATAGGATCTTCTATGGTAGTACAATGTAGACCACCCCTGGCCACAGATGATTGGTTCAGATGGGGCAACTTATCTAGACTGGGCCAATCAGAGTCATCCCCTGGTACTTTGAAACTGAGAAACCTAAGGCAGTTTTTCCTAGGGTAGCCAGAATTGAGGATATGTAAACTCAGGAGGTTTTGACAAAAAGATAGAGAAGTTTAAAAATCTAGATAGTAGTAAGAGGGGATAATGAAACAGACGCAGAGAAGAAATGAGAATCTAAGAGAAAGTCTCGATGGTGATTTGAGTCTTTGGTTCCAGATGTTCTATAGGCCCTAATCCCATTTATAAGACATCCCAGTATCCTCATAACAAATTCCTCATTTTGCTTAAGCGCATTAGAAATTTCAATAATGTGCAACTGAGGAGTACTGAGTAATAATATATCAGGTAAATGAGAGCCCAGTTTTGCAGCTGTGCTGATAGGAAATATTCAACTACACAACATTTACAAGAATAGGAAACTTGGCTGGGTGTAGTGGCTCACACCTGTAATCCCAGGACTTTAGGAGGCCAAGGCAGGAGGATTGCTTGAGTCCAGGAGTTTGAGACCAGCCCAAGCAACATAGCAAGGCCCTATCTCTACACAAAACAGATAGATAGATAGATAGATAGATAGATAGATAGATAGATAGATAGGAAGTGGGCATGGTGGTATGTACCTGTGGTCCCAGCTACCTGGGAGACTGGGGTGGGAGGATTGCTTGGGCTAGGAAGTTCGAGGCTTCAGTGAGCCATAATTGTGCCACTGCACTGCAGCCTACAGAGGGAGACTCTGTCTCAAAAAAAAAAAACAAAAAAGAATAGAAAATTGCCCAAGGGGCAGGGAGGGCCAATGTGTGACCACAGTGGTTTCTCTCCTGTTCCACCTCTCGCTGTGCCCTGCTTAGTCTGTATGTTAGGGGCTCCCCCTAGTATTCTGGGACTCCTTCTCCATGGATATTTTTATCCGAGTAAGATCAGATTAAAATATACATCAAAGGAAGTTTGGGAGTGGTAAATATAAATAAGCAATCAGCCTAAAGTGTATGAAAACACAGGAAGAGCTATTCACCTAAAGGTTGGGGCATGAGGCATGGACAGAGGGGGTGTTCACTGAAGATCCACATTGCTCTCCTAATTGGATGCTTCTAGATTGTGAATCATCGCCTACTTCCATCAATGAATCAGAAAGACATCTGAGGCAAAGGTCCCACTATTCTAAAACTGCTCTGGGTCATTCAAGTCTATGTTTATAATAGGCTATCATCCCTAGAACTTCTGTGCCTACTTCTGCATTTAAATATTCTCTAAAACCTTTACCAACTTATTTTATTTTTATTATAGGTTCTCAAAAGAGAAATATCAGATATCCTAAACTCACCAGTTTAAAACCTAGGAAGTTTTACAACCCAGTATATAATTAAATCCATTAGGTATGTTAAAAGAAAAACTTGAGACAAATTAAATATAATAGTTTAATTGAACAAGAATGAGCCTCGAAACCAAAACAGCTTCAGAGAATATCAGCCTGCAACGTAGTCTGGCGGCATTTATGGACAAAAAATGTAAGTGAGGTACAGAGACAGCTCGACATTTGCTTTGTTTGAATATGGTCTGAGGGGTTGGCCACCGAAGACTGACTGAAGCTCAACTGCAGTGATTGGATATGACTCAGTTGTGTATTACAAAAGTACTCTCCTAAGTTAGGCTTTCATTTAGTTTAGGTACTAACTTAGGTTGTAGTTCTTTATGTGAGGAATCAAGTATGGAGGCATCCTCAGGCCAACTTAAGTTTCATTTAACAGGTATTTAATACTGATTATATTCATATTTATTTAGCTCATTTTACCTCAATTAGCACAGAAAATTTCACTTTAGAGTTTGTCTTTTAGAATCTAGAGATGGCCAGAAAATCTCCCCCGTTAATTACATTTATACCTAAAGTTGCTATAGGTTTAAAAGTGTATTTTTAAGTACTCCTCCAAAGACAGCAGTAACATTTTAGTGGAAGCTTTTCCTGTTTGCTTGCTTGGAATTGGTTGAGTTTTGTCATGGAATTGCTTGAGAACTGCTGTGCTGTAATTCCTGGCTGTAGCATGAACCCATCCCTTTGTGGAGGTCCAATGAAACTACTGTTGAAGGGAAGTGCCAGCTCCTCAGTACTGAAGGGCAATCTCTCTGACTCAGGTGAAAGAGGCACCCACTGGGTATGAAGTACCCACAGGTGCTCACAGGTAGAGCAGAGGGGCATGGAGTGTTGCCAAAGCCAAAGGGCTACAAACAGAAGAAAGTCAAAGTCCCAGTGTGTTCACGCAAGGACGGCCAGAGCCAGGACAGCTGCTATTCAGAATCTAGGCAATCACATGGATGCTATGTGGACCTTTGAGGAAGTTCTTATCAACAGCACTCAGGAGCCCAGTACCAACATGGCCCCCCATTAAAAAGAAAACAAACAAACAACAACAACAACCCCTTCATATGTGCATTTCAATCCATTCTCTTTTCATCAGACGTGAAAGAGCAGCTGGGAGGACCCACATTAGTGATGATGTTCATTCTGCCTTTATTCCTATGCTGGAGATGGGAAAACGGCTGTCCTTGCAAACATCCTCCACGAGCCACATCAGTGTAGGTTTAAGCAACAGATTTCTCCCCAGTAAAGATGTGGCCTGGCACCAGGCACAGTGGCTCACACCTGTAATCCCAGCACTTTGGGAGGCCGAGGTGGGCAGATCATGAGGTCAGGAGATAGAGACCAGCTTGGCCAACAGGTGAAACCCCATCTCTACTAAAAATACAAAAATTAGCTGGGTGGTGCATGCCTGTAGTCCCAGCTACTCGGGAGACTGAGGCACGAGAATCGCTTGAACCCAGGAAGTGGAGGTTGCAGTGAGCTGAGATCGTGCCACTGCACTCTCGCGTGGAGACAGAGCGAGACTATGTCTCAGATAAATAAATAAATAAATAAATAAATAAATAAATAAATAAATAAATAAAAATAAGATGTGGCCAGGCTTATGGAAAAGGGCAGCCTAAGGATTAGGCTACGTCCTTCCTAAACCACTCAAAGTCTTAAATTTTCGTTTTTTTGTTAAAGCAAATTATTACTTGAAGAGTACATTCTACATTTTAGAGCAGAATCCTTCAAAAAAAAAAAAAAAAAGAAAAATAAAAAACCCCCAAGATATTGAAAAAGCACACACTTTACAAGAAATTAAATTGTCCTGCTCAGGTTAGAATGACAAGATGGCTGCTTGCTTATTTTAAAAATATCAAAAGCAAGACTGGCCAAAAAGAAAAAAAAAAAATACGAGGGAAAGTTTTGGTTTCCATTACCTATATTTGTGTAAAAGCTATGTGTTGTTTTAACTAAACATCTGGTCTTTGTCTCTCATGTACAGAATTCTGAGTTTTCTTGACACTTTGGCAAGAGGTACCACAACCCCCTGCCAGGCCAGTAAAAATCACACATTTTTCCTGCAAGAGAAAAAAAAGTCAATAAAAATGAAACATTAAAAAAAGTAAAAGCTTGAATTGGAAAGCAGTGCTGTAGAGAGCCTCCTTCCTAATCAGATTTACACGATTGCTTTAAAAAAATCTTTAAAAATACTACCATTCTCTATTGTTTGAAAGATCCAATAGAGATACTGAATGTTTGCTCAACATATTGCTCTAAAATACATCCTTTAGATATAGGGACCTTGCCATTGATTCAATTTTCCAGAGTAAATCATGCGAATTAATTTTTATAAATATTTAATGTTTATTCTTGTACAAACTGATTCTTTAAGTTACTTCAACTCGAGATGAATTTCAACTGCTTTTACTAGATGGCAGAATAATCTCTGTCTTACATTCACATCAGCACCTTCTAAAACCCTGGCATTATCATCTGTCATAGTAAAAAGCAGAGAAGTAAATACAATCCTGCTCTCCAAATATGACAAGCTCATTATAACAAGCCACACATAAATCCTGAAACAAAAAGTACTACCATACATTTTTTAATAAGAATTTTTTACAATTTGCATAGGATGTTTTTATTTGGAACAAAGGCAGGTATTTCTTTCTCCTTGCCACACATAATGCTGAAATGAATTATGTGGTAATACTACCATCCGCCTCGCCTCTAAAGAAGGCCTGAATTAGTTCACAAATGGTTGCAAAATACTTTGCAAACATGAAATGCAAAATAAGACTCTAATGCCTATAAATACTTCCTTATAACAACTAGGTTATACTTAGATGGAAAAGAAGAAATAAACATTATAAAAAGGCAAGTGCCCTGGAAGTATGCTGCTGGGTTGAGGAGAAGGGCTCCGTAATGGGGCTCCTCCAGATATTAAATTAACCACCTTTTGGTAGCCCTCACTGTGACCTCAAGAAGCATAGAACTATGCATGGAGTGAGCTGCCCCTTCTACATAAAGATTTAAGTAGAAACTTGCAGCCCATGGCACAAAACCTCTTATTTTAAATATTTACTAGAAGTGCAAATAGACAAGAACCTTACAAAGTCAAAAACCCAAACTTAAGTCAGCTCCTTTTCTGACTGGTGAAATTGAATTCCCATTCTACCTGCCTGCCCGAAGTTAGGATGAGTCTAGTGGGCATAGAGACATGGTAAGCAAGCAGAGAACCCTTTTCTGTTCTAAAGTCAGCCTGGTGGAAGACCCTGAAGCATCACCAGGAAGCACTCCCTGGGACTGTGCAGTCTCTGTTCCTACCTGTCCTGGTGTTTGGGCACAACTGACAGCCATCAACACAGTAAGATCCATCAGAACATATTGAACTTATGGAGCTGCATATTGAGCTGGAAATAGAAAAACCAAAATTCACATTCAACCTACTTATACTTAATTGTATGGAGCTCAGTCTGGGAAAGTCTTCAATGTGAAATCCCAAAAAGATAATGTTAAGACATTATGATTTCACAACAAGCCACAAACCTAGGCCAACACTGGGGAAAAATAATTAAACAACTTCAGTTGTAACTCCTATTTCACATAATAATAAAAAATTATCAATTAACTTAGAAATAAAATTTCCTGGGCATCTGTGCAATAGACAATGAAAATACTCCTATGTTCTACACAAGCAAGCTCCTTCCCTCACAAAGTTTGCGGAGCCATGGATGGTTCAGGACAAGTCAGAGTGATAAGAGCAATGATTAGCAAAGAAAAACCAGTTATCTCTTAGAAATGGAAGTCAAGAGAGACTTTTCACAACATATCATACCTCAGCTGAGGCCCAAACAGTGAATAGGTGTGAGAAGGAGAGTGGCCAGTGGACAAACGTTACATGCACCGGAAAATCATGGGCAGAGGCCTGGAGGTGAGAGAAAGCTCATCTATTTGGAGGAACAGAAAGAAGTTCATCATCAAGCAAGAAGCTGGTAGGGGGTGGCAAGAGTCCATGCAGGCAAATAAACAGAGATAAACAGAGTACAGATCATGAAGGGTAGGCAACCTGAGTGATTCTGAGGGAAATGGGAAACAACTGAAAGACATTAAGAAGGAAAGTCATAAATGTACTTTGGGATGCCAAAGAGGGTGGATCACGAGGTCAGGAGATCGAGACCATCCTGCCTAACATAGTGAAACCCCATCTCTACTAAAAATACGAAAAATTAGCCAGGCGTGGTGACACGTGCCTGTAGTCTCAGCTACTTGGGAGGCTGAGGCAGGAGAATCCCTTGAACCCAGGAGGCGATGGTTGCAGTGAGCCGAGATCACATCACTGTACTCCAACCTGGGCAACAGAGCAAGACTCCATCTCAAAAAAAAAAAAAAAAATTGTCTGATTGCGCCATGGAGAAAGAATTGGAAAAGATCAAGAAAAGGATCTAGGCAAGAGAAAAATGACAAACTGAGTTATGGCCATGGGAGTGGAAAGAAGCAAGCAGATTTAAGAGCCATTTAGAAGTTGGAAGAGAACAGACTTTATCAGGCAGACTAGTATAGTCATTAAGTTCAGACTGCTTGTGTTCATACCCTGGTTCTGACACTTACAGGGAAAGTTGTTTAATCCCTCTGCACCTCAGTCTCCCTTTCTGAAGAGCAGGCACAATAGTAGTAGCTGTTCATGGGATTATTATGACAGATGAGTGGGTTAATTCACAAAATACTTAGAAGAATTTGTGGAACATGATAAATGCTTTAAAAAACTGGCTTTTATTATTATTGAGTGTAACAGTCCAAAACTAGAAACACAATTATCATCAACTGTAGAATAAGATGTGGGAGGAAATAGGGATCTCACAAGGGAATTTAGCCTGGATAAATGAATGGATGATAGTAACCTTGCCAGTTATAGACCTGTTGCTGCTCAGCTCCACATCTACCCTTCAATGCGTGCTTCGAGATAAGGGAGATGGACCCAGTAAGCATTTCTCCTTTGCATAAGGGATAATTTTAAGTTCCATCAGTAGAAGGTACTGAAGGGTTACTAAAGCAAAGAGGTATTTTCCTGATCTAATCATGCATCCACTTGCTTGCTTCTCTGTGTGCAGTGGCCAGTAGTGCATGTGGGGTCATCCAATGGTGCTCACCCCCATCAGGTTTCAGTGAGAGATTCCTAGGAGTCTCACAGATATTCTAGAAGTTGCCTGGCCTACCTACATTCCAAAAGGTCTCCTGCTTGAGACTACAGATAAGTTCTGGCCTGGAGCAACACAGCAAACCTCCCTGCCATCACACTTTCTCCAATATGATCTAAATTCCAACCAGCTTGTTCTTTCCTTGGATATTGTCTCTCAACTGTAGTGTATTCTTCACCCCTTTATAGTTAATTTCCTGTTATGATTAATAATTATTTATATTAATCACTTTCTGTTCAAGTTACTGTGTGTTTTCTGTGTCCTGATTGTACCCTGACTGATGCAGTACTATTCATTATAATGAGAAACATAGGAGGAAAAATAGGTATGGAAAAGATAAATTCCATTTCGGACATACTGAACTTGAAATGCTTGTGGGATGTCCAAACAGCATTGTCTGGTAGGAAGCTGAGTGTTTGGGGGGTTCAAAAGCTCAAGAGAAGTGACCAGGCTGGAGAGATAGGCTTAGAATTGAGTAGTCCTAGAGCCACTAAAATCTTAGCAAATGAAGCGTGTATTTAAATGTCACAAGTCCGAGAGAGAGATTTTTTTTTAATTTTTCATATGCGTATATGTCTCATCAAGAGATCCTAAACCAATTAATCTGTATGTATGTATACAGTAGCACATTTCAACAAAAGATTTATGGTGATTTCATACTGTATATGTTCTATATCTGTTAACACTTTCAAAGTTAAATGAAGATATAATTGAAAAGAGCCAAGCCCCATTTTGTTTGTTTGTTTTGTTTGTTTTTTCTTTTTATTGAGATAGAGTCTCACTCTGTCACCCAGGCTGGAGTGCAATGGTGTGATCTCAGTTCACGGCAACCTCCGCCTCCCGAGCTCAAGTGATTCTCCTGCCTCAGCCTCTCGAGTAGCTAGGATTACAGGCATGTGCCACCACTCCTGGCTAATTTTTGTATTTTTAATAGAGATGAAGTTTCAGCATGTTGACCAGGCTGGTCTCAAACTCCTGACCTCAGGTGATCTGCCCACCTCAGCCTCCCAAAGTGCTGGGATTACAAGCATGAGCCACATGCCTGGTCCAAGCCCCATATTAATAAGAGAATTCTAATTACCTTCCAAACTTGGAGGCCCAACCTGGTGAAGGCAGGGAGCAATTAGTCATATGTGGATGCTGACTGTAATCAGGAAAACTCTAATGGATATGCCAACACCCCAAGTAGCAGCACTGAAAACTGGTGAGCTGCTAAATTTGCATTTTATTTGAAAATGACAACTAGATAAAAATATATTTTGAAAAAGACCCAGGCTGATGCCTTCTGCTTTTTCTGGGGTATGAATTCAGTCAATAAAACTTGCCCCTTGATTCATCCATTTCTCAAAAGTTTGGATCTACTGACTACACACACACACACACACACACACACACACACACACACACACACACACAGAAATTCCATCAGCATTTTGCAAAAGAACAATTTGGAAGAGGAATGTATTAAATCCTCAGGGAAATTAAACCCAAATAATCCAATAACGGCATTACAAAATTAACACTAGACTATGAATTGAATTAATTGCCTCCTACTGTGGGGTTCTTGGCTACCACAGACCAAAACAAATGAAGCCAATGATGTCAAATGCCTTAAGAGAGACCACAGGCAAGTTTGTATCACAAGAGTTCACCCACTGTGGTTTTTCAACTTTCTGGCTTGTTCTGGAGATCAATACGAAGAAAAATCTTCACTTCTGCCATCTCATGTCTCAAATTACATACGGTAGGTTGGTGAGAGATGTGAGAGGTGGCCCAGTGCTAGACACAACAGAGCAATTTTACGACTCTTTGTGAATTACCTCTAACTGTCTGTGTCTAGAAGTAGCTGGACTGTTGGAAATCCATGCAAGTCTTTTTCTCCTGAAAGGGCTGAGGGACTGGTGGGAACAAGTAAAGGTGTCTCTAGAACCCAGGCAGTCTAGTGATAAGGCAGATATTTAAGAACAATCAGCTGCTCCAAAAGAGATTCGCTTTGGCATTTCAGTAAATACGCATTTATTTCTGTAAATTCTCTTTTAATGCCATGATGTCAGCATGCCTTTGGCAATACGTGATTACCTAAATAATATGTGTCCTGGGACCAACAAAATTAGCATGTATATGACTTACCAGGCCCCTGCTCATCTTCCTAAGGACTTTGAGAGGGAAGGAAGGGTGCAGCATCTTGATGGAAAGAAAATTTTGGTGATTTACACAGCTTTACAAAATAAGACCCCTAGAGCAAATACAGAGGGTCTGACTGCCTCCAGCTTCTCCTGAGACTCCAGTTTGTCAAAATGCCTCTCGAGTATTTGCTCGTATACACATCCTTCACGTTACAGCTGACACTGACCCCTGAAGCTTTTTAATTACCAAATAGCATTTTACAAAAAACTAATTAATGGCATTTTGTTGGGATATTATAATTTTTTCACATTCTTAATTTTGCTTGACATTTTGAAAATACTATGCCTGACTCTTTTGTGCAGATTAAAGAAAAAAAAACCATCGCTAGCATGGATTAAATACTTCTTTTTCCTTCCCTCAAGAATTGACACAAACACCAAAAACAAAATACTTTTTGTTTAAGCTTAGAGAAATGAAGCATTCTGTTTGTTTGGAATCTTAATTACTATCGCCCCAAACTTACCTAATTAGAAACTCTTTTATAATGAGGAAAATTATTTTCAAAGTTAATGAATTTGCAAGCACAAACATTGCTGTCTTCCCAGAATGAATTATTCACATTTCTTACATGCATATTTTAGTTGTACACTCTAATTAATATTAGTACTTAAAATGTGTGAGATGGATTTCACTGTTAAAAAAAAAAAACTTGCCTTTGTTTTTAGACGATATAAAAACACCACAATTTTTTTCTCCTCTCATAAACATTGGGCTGCACATAGAGACTTAATTTTAGATTTGGACAAAATGGAAATTATTTCATCAAAACTATTCATTTTATTGACTTTAGCCACTTCAAGCTTGTTAACATCAAACATTTCTTGTGCAGATGAATTAATGATGTCCAGTCTTCACAGCAAAGAAAATTATGACAAATATTTTGAGGTAAGTTTTTAAAGTCTCTCTGAGTAGCATTAATTATATAATATTAATCCTAAGTCTAATGATTTTGTAAAGAGTAAGAAGTAAGTTGGTGTGTACTCTGTTTTATTGTCAAACTTCAGCCTTCCTCTGACAATGTATACATGTAACTTGTATTATTTAGCACAGCAGCGATCAGGCTGGCTTCTGTCATAACAATTGTACTGGTGAGTATGGTACTTAGCAAGCATACAGCACATTAATAATTTTCAATCAACTCACAAGTGCATATTTGTAGTGAATGGTTGGCAGAACTAAGATTTGGATACATTTCAGCTGGACAGTCAAAGTGTTTTAAACTGAAAACAAACAAAAAAAACACATTTATTTTGGGCTTAGCAATGACAAACTGGCCAATGTGTACTAAATCTATACCTTAATAAAGTGTCTACCCCTAGATGGTAAAATTGCAAATTGTTTTTATTTTCTTTTACATGTTTTGCAAATCTGCTGAAATTAGTGTGTATACTCATTTTACTCAAGCAATAATCAGAAAACAATCATTTAAAAATCTCCATATGGACAAGCTCCTATGGTAAAGACTAAATCTAATTAAATATTCTCTGTATTTGAGATGGTTCCTACAAAGTTGGCATATTTGTGATGCAGTAACCCATAAACCAATGGGTTCTTTACTAAAAATGTATTTTGTATTCTAATAAAAATGCAATTGGTTTCTTGAGAAAGCTTTAGAGTGGAACCCTCAGTAAGATGGAATAAAAAAAAGAAATTCACTGGGCCTCCTACAACTATACCCCAAAAACTGGCCAGCATCCCTGTTTCGATGTACCATGTTTCCATGTGCCACTTTGGCCTTTAAAGAGAACCATGAAAAAGGAGTGGGAAGTTTCTCCGAAATCAAATTACAAAAATATATAAAATATTCCATAAACAACATGAATCAAAAAAAAAACAAAAGAGAATAACTGCAGTAAAATAAACTTTTGCCTCATTTCAGAACTTCATTATGTTCCTGCTGCTTGAACTCATTGTTGTATTCACTATATATATTTTATAAATATTTTATGGTTGTCTTACAATAGTCTAGGGACAGAGAAACTAGATTGCTTTAAAAAGCTTAACACAAATTATTTATTAAAAAATTCTGCACTTAAGAACACAAATTTTGTTTATAGCTTTAACAATTCTGCAGATTAAAGTCTAGATTTCAGTTAATTGGGGGTTTAAATCTATTGCTTATAACAACAGTATGTTATTGTAATGGTCATTTCTAATTATAGCCTAGAGGCTACCCAAAAAGGGAAAGAAGCCTCAATTTTGAGGAATTAAAAGATTGGGGACCAAAAAATGTCATTAAGATGAGTACACCTGCAGTCAACAAAATGCCACACTCAGTCACCAACTTGCCATTGAGATTTGGGAGGACCACTGAAGAAGAAAGAAGCGCTGGAGCAACAGCCAACCTGCCTCTGAGATCTGGAAGAAATATGGAGGTGAGCCTCGTGAGACGGGTTCTTAACCTGCCCCAAAGGTTTGGGAGAACGACAACAGCCAAAAGTGTCTGCAGGACGCTGAGTGATTTATGTCAAGGATCCTTGCATTCACCATGTGCCAATGACTTATTTTACTCCATGACCTGCCAGCACCAAGAAATCCAGAATCCCGATCAAAAACGATCAAGGTAAATACCTGAAAACCAGTCAAAGTGCATGGGCAGTTATATAGAGGTGGTCTAGAAACTTTAAAAATGACTACACCTTTTCAACATAAGTTTCTAAGACAGTAAGTTTCCTAGAAAGAGAAAGAGGCAAAGACACAAGGAACTGAATACCTGTACATTGGGAACTATAGAAGGCCAGGTATAATAAGCATGGCTCAAGGTATAAAATCATAAGATGGCTTCCCCTAAGCCACATATGAGCATCAGTCTTATTATCCTATAGCTGCTCACTAAGTCCATGCAATGACAGGATATTGTCTGACGCTGGATCTCTCCCACATAAAAAGCCTCACAGGAGAGAGTCGTTCAGGTGTAAAGGACCCCATCTCAATAACCCAGGTCTCAAATGCAGCAGGTTTTCTTTCCTGACTTTTAATCAAAGTGTTTTCTTTTTTCTGGATCTCATCTTATAAACTCTATTATAATCATTATTTATATTAATTAAGAAATATGTATTATCTCCTATGTATACATCAGAATGTAAGATTTAAAAATTAATAAGCTACCTATCTATTATTTTACAGTAGAGAGTGTATGCTTTAAAAAAAATTTTTTTTATATGAAGTAGAACATGATGCTTTAGTTAAGACTTGAAGAAAGTGGCAGACTGTGTCACCTTATCTGAGAGACCTTCTCAGGACACTCCAGGTTTGTTTTTTTTCCATGGTACTTATCCCCATCTGACATATATTT
The DNA here is from genome assembly GCF_003255815.1 of Theropithecus gelada. Lineage (NCBI taxonomy): Eukaryota > Metazoa > Chordata > Mammalia > Primates > Cercopithecidae > Theropithecus > Theropithecus gelada. The sequence continues at coordinate 87,620,942 of NC_037670.1, forward strand.
AGGGTCCATGTCTTTTCCATTTCTTTTCCATGTGACTTATCCCTATCTGACATATATTTAGGGTGCATTGCCTTTATTAGAATTTCAGTCCTACAAATCCCATAATTTTAGTCCACTGCCATATCCCCAGAGCCTAAGAACTGTGTCTGCCACATAGTAAGCCCTCAATATTTGACAGAATAAATGAAATAAGAGAGGCACTAATAAGGTCCTGCAGAGTCAGAAAGGTCAGAAAAAAAGAGGATGTTTCTGTATGTGGAAACCTGCCTTTGAGAAGCAGCTTTCTCTTGAACATTCGGAGACTGGTGGGAAGAGGGAGGTCATTTTTAGGCACTAAAGGAAGGTGAGCCAAGAACAGCCGAGGCACCCTTTGGCAAGAGCAAAATGTATGCGAAGAGGAGAGAAAGAAGGCTAGACAGAGTAAGAACAGAGAGCGCAGATATTGAGGACCTGGACAAGGACTTGGGGCACCATTCATCAGGAGAGGGAGAACCGCTGACATTTCTGCTGAGGTTCTGGGGTGTCATACAGAGGCACAATTGACAGCTAATCAGATGTTGGGAGTGGGGCGGTATGGAGGGAGAGAGATGAATCAATGATAAGTGTTTGGGCCTGAGTGCCCATCACAGATTCAGCATCTCCCCAATATCTCACTCATGTCAAGTGCAACACAATTCAACTCAAGTATAATTAGGCAGTTAGGACTACGGCTTGTATTTGTATGGACTCTTGCATGCTGTTGTTCTGATGGGTGAGAACATTTTGCACTGCTTACATTTTAGGAGGCTGGTATTCCAGAAAATGGATGATGCAGAATTGAAACAAGAAAAATAAGAAACCTGGAGCCTGTCCCTAAAGCTGTGGCCTGTAATCTACAAATGGCTCTATAGCGAAGACCACAAGGAAGAGCAGCTACTTACATTTCATCAGCTATGGATCATCAACGGCAATTTTTCCTTGTCAGTACGACTATAATAGTATCTTGAAAGTTCTAAAAATTTAAAGCATATTTGTTATGTAAAGTTAAAAGGATTTTTGTCTGAATAAAAAAGAGCATTGCAAATGCTTTAGAAATCTCTGGTAATTGAGAGAGAGAGACAGAAGACCCTCCTCACTACCCTATATAAAAATCATAGACACAGTTACACTTAATTAAAAAAAAATTAAACAGAAGAGCACCCTGAAAAACATTAGGATGGAAATTAAATAATTTTCCAGAATAACATGGTTGACAAATAAGTGAACAAGGATTACAAATCACTTATAAACATGTTTCTGTACACCCTTTCTATCATGTCAAATGTTAATGAATCTGTGATCAATTGAAATGTAAATATCATGTAATACTACAAAATAAAAACTCTTAGACTTTAGGGAGATAAAAGAAAAAGGCAACTATGAGTTACCTCTTTTAGTGTCTCCTCTGTCTACATCCAGAAATTTGCTTCTGGTGAGTTTCTTTTCTCCTCATTTAACATTTCAAGTTTTTGGTTTGCAAAAAGATCTGGCTATTCCTCAACTAAGAATTTATAAATTCAGTACCCCACAACACAAATGCACAGTGACGTGCCTTTAATCCTAAGGATATGAAGTCCTTAATCAGATATAACTAGTTTATTGAACAGTCTCAACTCCACTGGGCGCACACAGGAAATGGTTTTATTTTTCTCCCATTGTGCCCCCCGCTGGGCTGTGTTGAATCTCCTGCCCCTGCTGATCAAAGGTCCCTTAATGATACCCTGGACATACTGCATAACTCCCTCAGTCACTTCCTGATATTAAAAAACTTTGTCAAGTCCAGTTGAAGACGCCAACCTCATATCCAAAAATAAAATGTCCCCACCCACCCCATGGCTGGCTGGGCTGGAGGAAGGGCCTAAAGTAGGAAAGGGGCAGGTCTGCTCTTTCTCCCTTCCTCCCCTTTCTCGCCTGAGAGGTAGGGTGCTGGGAGGGAACACGGTAGGCTCTGAAAAACAATCTCCCCTCCTATCTTCTCCAGGGCACAGGAGGAATGGGGATAGTGGGGATGGTCAAGAGAAGCGGTCTCCTCCTCTCTATATAAAGTTGCTGCTTCTACAAAAGCGTTCTTCGGGAAGACTTGCAGGGGCCTTCGCACAGGTCACCTACCTGGGGGCTCTGGATGCTACTTGATCTCTTCCAGCTACCCCCATCTCATCTGTTCTCCCCATAGTTTTTATTGCCAGACAGAAAGGCTCAAGCCAGCCACCCTCCCAGTGCCCGCTTGATGCATAGAGAATGCAGACATCCCAGCCAGCCCAAGGGTGGACTGCAGGTTGCCACTCCACTGGCCCCCATTGTCTCCACCCCTCTTGTCCCTGTTTAGGAGGGGGCAGGCCGGTCATAAGTCTACTGCCTAAGCAAGCAGCCAGTCAGAAGTAGCATGCAGTGCGCCTGTCAAAACCCCATATTCTAGAAGTGGTTTTCTAGGAACCACTCTTACTTGGCTTCTTGGGGGAGCAGCAACTGCAGCAGGCCCCCTCCAGGGCAGATTCTCATACCTGCACATGTTGGAAGGGCACGGCCAAGGCAGGGAGGGCTGCTGTGGCTCTGCCAGGTCTTAGCAAACCACGAGCGGGTGTCTGGCTCCTGCCATCCATGGTTCTCTTTACTTAGCATCTCTTCTAAAGTATTTAGCCTCTCTGTACACCTCCAGTTGTGGTCCCCGGTTGCCAATTCTGAGTGAGAGAGAGAGTATCCTGCAACATCCTGCTACACTAATAAATAAAAGACCACCTGGTCCCGTGAGAGTATATGACACAGGGAAACTTCTTGTTATAAAAATGGATTCTTTATCTAAGCCCCTAATCTACGGGAAATGTTAGCTGAATAGCCAACTGTTGGCTGTCCCCTCATCTGCTTGGCTTACTCTGTTGTGCCACCACAGCGGCTCCTTCACCAGCTTCCATAAGAACCCCACTCACGTAACTCAATGTGGAGCTTGCGATTTTGCAGAGGATTTGCGGGACTGCATGGTGCAGCATTTCACTGGGAAAGTCTCCATCAGGCCTCTTCCGGGTCCCTCATTAACTGGACCACTGGCAAGTTCCCCTCCTCTGTGACCTCTGTTATTCACTCCAGAGTGGCTTCATGGGTGTGCAATCCCTGCAGTCACACAAAGCCCCACGCTTGGCTCAGTGCTCTGCTGTCACTGTCTTGAATTTCTTAAGTATTTCAAGGGGCCCCACATTTATATTTGCACTGAACCCTGCATATCATGTAGCCTGTCTTGCTTCCCCCAGACTCGGCCCTGCTGGATCCCACAACACCCGTGTTTGTTAATCAGAGCAGCTTCCATTTTCTACATCAAACCCAAAAGCCAGCTTCATGCAGGCCTGCGAGGTCTGTTCCATCCTACAGTGGGTATCAAATACAACTGTATGATTCATGAAGTGTGCTCAAAATGCAAATTTATTTTTGTGCCCCACTGCCACTTTCTAATACAAGGGATGGGGAAGAGGGTGTGCAGAAATCTTCCTCTGACCCTCAGTGAAAACTTGGCCAGATGCCATGAACTTCACCTCTCTCTTAAGTAATGTCAAGCCTTTGGCCTCTCTGAGTCAAAAACACACAGTCTCAATTCCATTGTCATCAACCTTTCAGCCTGAATTCAGCTGCTCATACATTCATTCTGCACCCTTCCCTTGTTGAGGCCTAAGTCTGGAGACAGGACCGTGATTGGCTTCTGTTCTCTCTTCCACCCTCATCTGCTGCTTCTCTCCCTGGCTGCCTTTTTGGACTGCACTGGGAGTTAAGAGAATTTGGGATGAGAGGAGAGGGGATGAGATAGTTCTCACCTGGATGGACTCACTCTCAGGACTCAGGGGATGGCGCTGCCAACCATTACCGGACCCTCTCCCTGCCATTCTGTCGTACCGTGAAACCTTCCAGGCCCCACCATGGCCTCGGCCCTCAGCCCTGGGGCATGGGCATCCACTCCATACATGCTTATTGCTCTTCCGGGGTCCTCCTGAGTAGGACTTGAAACATCTCCAGTAACTCTCTGCCTGCCGCAGCCTGTGGCTGGTTGTGCGCAGCTGACCCTCCACACCTGGCTGTGATCCCAAATGGCTCCTCTGTCCTGCTGCCCCCAGGCTCTTCAGCCTTTTTGGCTTTTGTTTTTCTCAACCTCATGGAATACATTTCCTTATCCTGTGGAAGCCCCTCCCTGATAAAGGGTGAGGAAGCAGTAATTCCAGACCCCTGGGCAGGGACACAGGTACCAGCTCACAGCGACGATGTAACAGCTCTCTCCAAAGGAATCTCTCCTGAACCCAAACACTATCCTTTTATTGTCTCCAAGTCAGCGAAGGAAATGAGGACTGGTGGAACCAGTTTCCAACCACATCCTTTAGAAAGTCTGCAAATAGTGATCTGACTTCGGAATTGTATATCTATTAGTTTTGGGGGTTTTGGTTAAAACTTCACTTTTCACATCCTTTGCAACAAAGATGAATCTCTCCGTAAGCAGAGTGCTCACGGCTGCTAAAATGATGTTTTGTCTGAATCCATAAGCGTATATATACATTTTTCTGGAGAGTTCATAATTCTTGTGGAGATTCTCAAAGGGGTTTGTAAACCCATAAAGTTTAAGAATCACTATAATAAAATATTATGTCTAGAATTATTTTAAGTTAATATCTAATCCAACTTACAGACGAATACTGTTATCTGATTGGCCATTTAGGTGTTAAGAACATAATACCAGAACAATCAAAATCATTTCAGTAATTTAGCTTGAACTTCCTCCAAATACTGGTATTGACAGTGGGATAAAATAGAAGTGAGGTGGTCATTGTGTTTTTCTCCTTAAAGTGCTTTTCCAGGCACTTCCTTCCAAATATCCATTCCACCCTTCTCTTCTCTTCCAACACTTCCCTTTCCCAAGGAAACTCCATCTGGACTGGTCCTAACCCAAGCTTCAGCTGGCCTGTGAAGGCAGCAGAGTGCGGGGCTTCAGAGGGACGCTGGGATGGGACACACCAACACACAGCAAGGGTTTTCATGGAAGGTGGCTTTCACGTGCTCTCAGGTCCGCATTTCATACATCACACTATGACAATGACCTTGAGAAATACAGAAAGGAAAAAAAAAGTATTGACTCTGGGACAAATTTCTCAGTGAGAAAAATGAAAGGTCAGTGTTCACCTGACTGTGACCAACAAAATGAAATGGACAGGGAAGGTGAGTGTGTTGCCCTCCATGTGTTTATTCCTTTTTTCCCCTTGAAGAGCTTCTTGGGAACATTATGTGAGGCTCTGTGACCCAAGTTTTCTTATTACTTAATTAACACACCAATCCACAAGTTATTTCCTGAAAACATACACTTTCACATTTCCGTGCCTTCGTTCCTGCTAGTTCCTTCAGCTCAAAGGTCTTTTTTCTACCAATCAAAATCCTTTGAGACACAGGTCAAATTTGGATGTAACTGCATATAATAAAAACCTAAATAATACTGTTTTAACCAAGAGAAACTTTTTTTTTCTCCTCACACCAAATGGTCTGGAAGGAAGCAGTTCTGGGCTGGCATGGGAATTCCACACCCTCATCCAGGATCCAGACCATCCCATCCTGCTGCTGCACCGGCCCAAGTACACGGCTCCACCAGGCCGGCACGTCCCTTTCTATCCCGGCCCGCGGGATCGTCGAAGCAGGCCCTGGAGGAGGGAGTGGGAATTTGGGGGACAAGAGACATGAGAAATGGAGACAAGACAGTGCTCTGATCAAGTCTCATTTAATGGCGGTAATGCAATGCCTTATATACACTTGGAGGGGAGGGGGTTGGGCCAGAGGCGGAGATGATCTCATCGCGGAGGGTGTGGCTAGGTAGGTATTGGTTTCTCTGGTCGGAGGTCATGTTGCGCCTGCTCTGTCAGTTGGTAATTTTCCCGGGCGCAGGATGGTGCCTGCGCTACAAAGTAACAATTTTCGCGGGGGGGAAAAACAGGTGAAGAAAAAACAGGAAGAGCGCCATCTTTTATGAGGTATTGATACAAAAGAGAAACAACAAATCTAGGGAGGAGGTAGAAGGTGGAAAGGAATAGAGCTCGGGCGTTTAATCATTAATTATTATTTGCTATGGCCGGGGCGTGCAGCTCCGGACAGGTCCCCCTTTTTATTATTTTATGATAAGAAATGACCCCTCGGGAACTGCGCCTGTCTTAGGTTGGGTCATCTCATCCCCAAGATAATTAGATCAGCTATTGCATCATAATAAGGCAACAAAACCTTTTTAGGGGAGGAGGGTAGGTGTACCCACATAATGGGATTGTTCTGCCAGAATAAACCAGTAGGGGTTATTGTTGTGTTAAAAATAATGAATATTAATGGCTGAGAATAATCAATACTGGTAACAAATTGTGTTGCAATGGCATGCTCTACCTGTTGGAGTGCTATTAATGCTTCTTTGGTAATGGACCTGGGAGATTTTGGATTAGAGTCTCCTTTTAATATATCGAAAAGAGGTTTTAACTCTCCTGTAGTGAGCTTTAAATACGGCCGAAGCCAATTTATGTCTCCCAGTAATTTTTGGAAATCATTTAAAGTTTTTAAATGATCATGACGTATAACGGCCTTTTGATTAATGATTTTGGGTCCATTAATTTGGAAACCAAGATAGGTGTATGGATCTTGTAATTGTACCTTTTCTGGGGCTATTTGTAGTCCGGCTGCTGTTAACTCTTGTTTGAGTTGGGCAAAACACTGTAAGACTTGTTCGCCAATTTCTCCTGCTATTAAAATATCATCCATATAATGTATAATATACATTTGTGTCCATGTTTTTCTGACTGGCTCTATAGCAGCAGCTACATATTTTTCACACAAGGTAGGACTATTGGCCATACCCTGAGGTAAGACTTTCCATTGATAGCGCTTCATTGGTTGTCTAAAATTTGTAGATGGAAGACTAAAGGCAAATCTTTTTTGGTCAGCAGGGTGAAGGGGAATTGTAAAAAAGCAATCTTTAAGATCAATAATGATTTTAAAATATTTTTGAGGAATCGCAACTGGTGAAGGCAATCCTGGTTGTAAGGCACCCATAAGGACCATAGTGATATTTACTGCTCTTAAATCTTGTAAGAGTCTCCATTTACCAGACTTCTTTTTAATAACAAAAATAGGTGTATTCCAAGGAGAATTACTTTCTACAATATGTCCTGCTTCCAGTTGTTCCTGCACTAACTGTTGGGTGGCACTTAATTTATCATTGAGTAAAGGCCACTGATCAACCCAAACGGGCTCATCTGACTTCCACGTAATGGGGTCAGCGCACCTTTGGGGTGCAGGTATGTCAGTGACCTGAGCTAAAAATTTCCAAACCCCTTTTTATCAAGTTGTCCTGAAACCAGTATAGGCTGTGGGATACCGTTTTCTCCTTTTCCAAGACCTTTACCAGGGGTGTATCCTTGAGTTAACATTTGTGCAGTAACTATATCATTTGGACTACACATTATAATTTTCATTTGAGCGAGCAGATCTCGCCCCCACAGGTTAACAGGTAGGTAAGGGATGACAAATGGCTTAATGAGGCCTGAATTGTTTTCTTTATCTGTCCATGTTAGGTATTTAGAACTTTGTTTAGGATTACTGCTTTGCCCAATTCCTCTCAAGTGAGTTAAAGTCTCTGTGGTAGGCCAATGAGAGGGCCAATCTTCTTGTTTAATGATAGTTACATCGGCCCCTGTGTCTATTAGCCCAGTGAATGCCTTCCTGTCTAACCATAAGGTTAGAGAGGGTTTTTGATTTGTAATTGGTTGCACCCAATATATATCTGATGATCCGAAACCTTTTATATTTCTATTAGAGTGTTGGCTATTATTATCTGTTTTAACCAAAGGTAGTAGGATTAACTGAGCTATTCTAACTCCTTGAGGGACAGTAATAATATTATCAATAGCTCTGGCCATAATTTTAATTTCTCCCTCATAATCATTATCGATAACTCCAGGGAGGACTTGTAAGCCTCTCATGGTGACACTACTTCTTCCTAAAAGTAGCCCAAAAGTGTTAGGTGGTAAGGGTCCATATATTCCAGTATTTAAGGTTTGTGGTCCCATTTCAGGTGTTAGTACTGTGTGGGAGGTGGAACTGAGGTCCAGTCCTGCACTTCCTGGGGTTGCTCTACTAAGCTTTGAAATGGATTGCTGTTGCTGGCTGGAACAAAGCTGACTGCCCCATATGCTTGTTTCGGGGCCTGGGGCTGGCCCCTCATCCCGTTTCCCTGACTGGGAGATAAAGGATTTCCTTGACTGTCAGTTTTAGATTTACATTCGTTTGCCCAGTGCCTTCCTCTTTTACACCTTGGGCAAAGGCCTGGGATTTTCGCTTCTGGATTTTTATTTTGGTTTTCATGGCAATCTTTTGCAAAGTGTCCCCTTTTACCGCACCTAAAACATCCCCCTTTATCTTTACCTTTGTTAATGAGGAAGTCTCTTACTGTTTGGCCGCTAAAAGCGGCGGCCATTGCTAGGCCTTGTTGATATGAGGGCCCAATATCTGAACAAAGGCGAATGTATCCTGTTAAATCTGTTTTCTTTCGATAAGGTCTGATTGCCGCTTGGCAGGCGGGGTTAGCGTTTTCATAAGCTAACTGTTTAACATAATCTACACCCGTTTCTGCATTTCCAAAAATTCTACCTGCCGTGGTCATAAGTCTATGCACAAAGTCTGAAAATGGCTCATCGGGTCCTTGTTTAACTGCCGTGAGTGAGGCCCCTGGATCTCCTTTAACGGGAAGTTTTCTCCAGGCTTTTGTAGCAGCAGCCTGGATTTGTGAGAACAATCCAGGATCATATTGCATTTGGGCCCGAGTGTCTGCATAATTACCTGAACCAGTTAACATATCAAAATCCCAACCGTTTCCTGCCTGTTGATTTCTTTTAGCTGTATCTCTACAATTTTCAAAGAACTCTGACTTCCAAATTAAGTGGTCTCCCCCAGAAAGAACTGCCCTAACTAAGGTATTCCAGTCTGTAGGAGTGAGCCAATTATCAGCCACAGATTCTACTATAGCAAGAGTATATGGAGCAGTAGCCCCATACTGAGAGGCAGCAGTCTTTAACTCTTTTATAATAGTAAAGTCAAACCCAGTATGATGTCTCCAAGCCTGTCCCTGTTCATCTATGGTTTCAGTGACCGGAAAAACGTCTTTGGGGGAGGAGTCTTCTCTACGTCGGCTAGCAACCAACCCCCCTCTTGGAACATGTTGTCCAGGCCGCTGAGGTGGGCGCAAGGAACCCTCCATAGCGTCTGAGTTGGGTATTTTTTCATTTCCTGTTTTTAGCTTTTGGAGCCTAATTATCAATGATTGATGTAACTCTTCAAGTTTAATTTGCTCTTCTAGTTGAGCAATTTTTTGTTTTAATTCTTCTTTGGGATCTATTGCTGCCATAACAATGGGCGCAGGAGCCTCATTATATGTCTTATTATATGGGGGCGGGTATGAAGTAAAGGGAGGCAGATCAGGGTTGTGATATTTAGCTGCCTCTTCCTCTAAATCATCCCAATTTATGTCTGATTGATTAGGCTTATTAATTTCCTCCTCTTTTTGAAGCATCTGTAAAATTGGGTATTTTTTTGGTTTGTTTTCGTGTGGCATTTCTTTATCTGTTACTGAAGGAGGCTTAATTTCCTCATGATCACTTTTGAGGGAAATGAGATCCTCCTCCGTATCTTGCGGAGGCTTTGCGAGGTTAGAGCGGGAGCTAACCTTTAAAATATGCTCTGTCTGAGCGACCGCAGCCATGACTTGCGGATCGGCCTCTTTCTTATCTTTTAAATCTCTAATGAGGTTCCAATAAGAGAAGGCGGTCACAGGAATTTTTTCTGGCCCAAAAGTATTATAATAGTCCTGAAAACAATCCCCTACTCTACGCCATCTTTTAATATCAATAGTTCCTTCCTGTGGGAACCAAGGGCAAGTGTCTTTTACAAAATCAAAAAACTTAAACAAATCATTACCTTTAACCTTTACTCCTCGTATCTTTAAAGCCTCTTTTAATTGTCCTACATAGATCTGATGCTGACTTAATTCTTGTCCCATTTCAGATGCGCCACTCACCTTCGATTCAGACGCGGCAGGTTCCCGCGGTGATCGGAAGAGTTTTACTCCTTTTGTCTGGGTTAGCGGTCGACCGTCCTTTGGCGTCCTCTTCCTCACGGAGTCCCTCGTTTCCAGGTCCCTGTTCGGGCGCCACGTATCCCGGCCCGCGGGATCGTCGAAGCAGGCCCTGGAGGAGGGAGTGGGAATTTGGGAGACAAGAGACACGAGAAATGGAGACAAGACAGTGCTCTGATCAAGTCTCGTTTAATGGCAGTAATGCAATGCCTTATATACACTTGGAGGGGAGGGGGTTGGGCCAGAGGCGGAGATGATCTCATCGCGGAGGGTGTGGCTAGGTAGGTATTGGTTTCTCTGGTCCGACGTCATGTTGCACCTGTGCTGTCAGTTGGTAATTTTCCGGGGCGCAGGATGGTGCCTGCGCTACAAAGTAACAATTTTCGCGGCCTCGGGGGGAAAAACAGGTGAAGAAAAAACAGGAAGAGCGCCATCTTTTATGAGGTATTGATACAAAAGAGAAACAACAAATCTAGGGAGGAGGTAGAAGGTGGAAAGGAATAGAGCTCGGGCGTTTAATCATTAATTATTATTTGCTATGGCCGGGGCACGCAACTCCGGACACCTTTCCAGGCAGTAGAAACAAAGGGGCCGGGTAAAGGGGTGCTCTTTCCTTAAAAAAAAAAAAAAAGCCTGTTTAAAGAGCACCATCCAGTGGGGTGGAGAGCAAGGGGAAGGAGAGCATTAGGACAAATAGCTAACACACACAGGGCTTAAAACCTAGATGACGGGTTGACGGGTGCAGCAAACCACCATGGCATATATATACCTATGTAACAAACCTGCACGTTCTGCACATGTATCCCAGAACTTACAATAAAATAAAATAAATAAAGCGCACCATCTGACTACTTCCTCTTTCATGTAATTGATCACCCCACTCTGCAGGTGAGACTGGGAAATGTCGTTTCTCCATTAGGCACATTGTCTCAACCACCATTATATGAAAAAAGAGCATGAATATCAAGTGGACAACTTAATGGGTCCCCCCCCCAATACGCACTCACTGCTTTGTTATAGAAAATATGAAACATATATTAATGGTTTTTCTTCACTAAACCAGGGTTAACAGTGGTTCTATGGACATCTGGGACTGTGTCATTCTTTGTTGTGGGGACTTCCTGGTGTATCGTAGGATGCTTAGCAGCATCAGAAGCCTCTAACCACCAGAGGCCAGTAGGATCATTCACCTATTGTGACAACCAAAAATATCTCCGGACATTGCCAAATGCTCCTGAGGGTGGAGTGGGGGGTCATCCTTAATTAGAAACCACTGCACTAGACTCCTGTAATCATCTTTGACTCCCCTCCCCCCCAGCTTAATAATAATAGTGATTATTAATTGTTATGATAACTATATATTTTAGCATTTAAGGCTATTTTAACCACTTCTGTTAATACTCATTTTTATGCATGAAAACTGAGCTCAGAAAGAACTTTCCCAAGAAATGAGAGCTAACAAGTGGGTTCAACCAAGGTCTGATTTTTAAGTGTTTCTCTTCTGAACCATCATCCACTGCCCTGTTCACTACCACACAACCACCTGCCATCCAACCCTGCAGCATAATAAGCATTCAGGAAACATGCATTGAATTATGTTTAAATAAGAAAAAAATAGATACACTGAAGCCCAGGAGTAAATCCCTGGCATTTTAAAACACTATATAAAGATTTTAGAAGGAAGGGAGGCAGGCAGGAGCGGCAGGGGAGAAAGGAAGAGAGGAGGCAAGGTACGAAGAGGGAGAAGAAGGAAGAGAGGGGAAGGGAGGAAGAATGGGAAGAAAGAAGGACCATAGATTCCTGAAGAGCTTTAGTTTAGTTGTTCTTTAAGGTATCTACTTCTACAGCAGGCAAGGAGATGCCTAACTTACCAGTCATGAGTGATTGTAAAAGGTAAAAGCATCACAGAATACAAGCCTGACCACTTTTATCTTGGACTCTCAAGGAGCAAGTCATGTTTCTTGATTTTTATCCTTTAGCAAACAAGGTGCTATTGTTGATGATAAAATGTGACTGTCAGTTTCTGCTTCAGTAGTAAAACTGAAGTGGTCCAAGCCAGGCACGGTGGCTCACGCCTGTAGTCCCAGCACTTTGGGAGGCTGTTGGGTAGATCACTTGAAACCAGGAGTTCGAGACCAGCCTGGGCAACATAGTGAGATTCCATCTTTATTTTTTTTTTTTTAATTTTGTAATAAAAGGAAATTGCAGCCATCCAGAGAGCCACTGAAATATGCAGTCATGGCAAATGGAGTGAAGGCAAAGGCAGTCAGTAGGTAAACTTCTGCCTGGATGGGTCTTGCCTCCCTGGCTTATTTGCGGTCTGCTACAGATCTCACTTATGAATTAGGACAAAGCAGTAAAGGAATTAAAATTAATCAGAAGTAAGTTTGCTCCTGCGCACTGGCATGAATCGTAGCAGCCGTCCCCTCCCTCTCACTCAGATGGGCGTGCGAAGCTGAATGCTCTGTGGAAAACAGAATCACTTGCTTCTTGGAGTCAGGCGTGTATTCGGAAAATAGTATGTGGTGAGCATTTGTCCCTCTTTATTATATCCAGTGTTTACTTGGATTTCTTATTAAGTGGCCCAGAGTTCCTGAAATGTTTATTAGATGTTGCACAATTTATTCACCATTGCTAGAAATATTAAAAATCAGAAAGATTTCATTTGCCCTTTTCAAATTTTTTTAATTGTAGTAAAATATATATAACATAAAGTTTACCATTGTAACCATATTGATGTGTAAAATTCAGTGGCATTAAGTACATTTCACTTGCCTTTTTACATAGTCTGATGCTATTCACTAATTATGCTCACACTATTAATACCTACAAAATCACACCCAAAGCTTAAGTGTTATTTTAGCTACCACACACACACACACACACACACAAAATCCTATGAGAAAAATAAGGATTTATAAATGACAGACTCTTATTTAGTAATGTCACATTTTTCACCAGAACTTTACATTTTTCCTACAGCCCTGTTAAGCTTGTCTTAAAAGGGGGTAGTTGTTGCTAATCTTTTTCTCTCCTGAATTCTTTTATCATCTCACCAGTTTATAATGTATTAGATTCACCTGAGACCAGAGCGACTGCTTCTTTGGAAATGCCTGAGACAGCAAAGGTTTCTGTTAGCAGTCAGAGATGCACACACATTAATTTCAGCACAGTAATGAAAATGAAGAGTTGAGTAGTTTAATTTTCCTAAGAAATGAAGAATGGTCAACAATCACTCATCTGCTATTTTATAGCACTTTTCTTTGACCTTCTGGGCTCCTTCACATTCTTCCTAATAGCCTATTTGTACTTTGCTTCTCATCTGCTTCCCTGATCTTTTTACATTGCAGTCAATAAAATTTAGAACCTTTGCACTTAACATCTTAGAATATATAATAATAATAATTAGTCAAATAGATGCCCAAGGATAACTAATAAAAATAATTGCTCATAAAACATGCCACAGCGTTTTCCTTTCATAATATAACACGAATGTGATACATATAATCCTATGTGTAGCTTAGGAAATAGAAAGTATTATCACCCATTATTCTCTTCCTAAATATAGGAACTAAAGTATGAAAGAAGCCAAACAGGAAAATCACGACTAGAATCAGGAGCGGAATTAAATTATAACCAGATTAATGTCAAATTAATACTCTCTTTGTAGAAGTAGAGAAATATTATTTTAATCCTGAAGAAAAATTATCTTAAAATTTATTTGCCTTCTTGCCAGATTTCTAAGCATTGGTATATTGTGGTTAATAAAACATAAAACTATTGTTTCTCTTTCTTAAAATATGCAACAACAATAATTAGCTACAGCAATGCACCAACATAATTTGCAAACTGCTTTTAAAATATCACCTAGCTTCCTCCTTTGTAATTGAAAGCACTAAGATGTAACCAATATTGCAAAATTACTTTTAACCACTAGAGGGCAGAAAATACTCCACATTTGTGCATAATTAATTTTAAATTCTTAGACCAAAACAACAATAAACACCACCAGCACAACAAAAAGACCTTCTTGTTTTATACTGTACACTTAAGGCTCAGTTAATAACCTTAAAACTTTTTAAATTTTAAACTAAAATATAATTCCAACAGTTTAAAGAAGGCAAAAGTAAACATGTTTGTTGCATCTTAAGTCTAGTTACACATTAAGGATCATTTCTTAGCGGCAAGGAATCAGCACATCCTCTAGAAAAGGCAGAGGACTTAAAACAGCACCCACTGAGAATAAGCAAGACTATTTTTACATTAAAATATCTGCAGTGGAATGTAAAGGTGGTATTTATTATAAAATTGAAAGTCACCAAAGTCACAAAGCAATCTAATGCGAAAATACTTACATTTGAATCTTTAATGTCTATATGTATTCTCTTTTACTACAAACCAACTAATTGTGGCAAAGATCTAATTGTGGCAAAGATAGTTTTAGCTTCCTCCTAATTTATCTATGTGACCTAATTAACTTTTGCTTCCCTCCCAATGAAGCCATTTGCATTTCAGTAACTAAGGCATTACTTTGTTTGATTAGAAAGTACAACCTCTTCACTTTTTCACTCTCATTAATTAAAACACATCATGGTAAATTAAGCCATTTGGATTTCAATGTGGGTGGGTGACATTTTAACTACTGCCCCTTCAACCTTCTCTCTCTGTCAATCTCAGCTATGTCCTACATCATGGGAGAGTGAGAGGGCAATGGCAGCAGGCTGATGGGGGAACGGAGCCAGCAGGGAGCCAGGGGTTATACATCACTGCAGACGGTGACTTATCTGATGCATGAGGCACTCACTTGCCAATCAAACCTGATACAGCTTTTACCTTGTAGGGTTATGCGTGACTTTATCCAAGACATTAAATCATTTCTGAGGTCTGGTTTCTTAACCTACACAAACCTGCTCTCCCCACTTTTCAAGTCTCCCCGCTCTTCACTCTAACACTAATAAACACAGCACAGTGCTACAGCTAAGGTGGGGTTGGGACAGGGTGGAGGTGTCACTCCTTGCGGACTAAGAAAAGCAATGCACTTTTAAAAGCAGGGCTAGTCACAGAAGAGAAAAGCTTCTGTATTATCATCTATTGGTGGCAGTTACAAACTGACAAATTTGAAAGAATCTTCTAACAATTATAGCTGCCCAGAAATAGATCTAACATGAGCCACAGGAAGGTGTTCCAAGATGGTTATACAACAGGAATATCACACATGTCATTTCTGCATGAGATGTGAAGATTTATGAGTTGATTTCTAAACCCTTATAATTCTTCTTTTAAAATTAATGTTATCTTTCACAAAGAAATACATGTATAAAGATTTAAAATTCCAAAGAATTCCACAAGGCGAATCACCCCAGTTTCCCAGGGACAGTTCTGATGTATATGAGTCAGCCTGAGCTGCCACAACAAATACTGTAGACTGGGGGGCTTAAACAACAGACATTTATGTATTTTTCACCATTCTGGAGAATGGAAGTCTGAGATTGGGATGCCAGCATGGTGGAGTTCTGGCGAGGGCTGTCTTCCTGGCTTGCAGATGGCCACTTCTCACTATACGTTCGCATATCTTTTCCTTGGTGCATGTGCATGAAGAGATCGCTACCTCTCTCTTCTTTTTCTTAGGAGGACACAGTCCTATAGGATTAGGGACCCATCATTATGACCTCATTGAACCCTAAGTACTTCCTAAAGACCATCTTTCCAGATACAATCACATTGGAGGTCAGGGCTTCAACATACGAACTTGGGGCGGTGGGGTGGGGGGAGGCACGACTTAATTAATAGCACAATTTATGCCTATTATCCCAGTGTAATTATTAACAGTGATCCCTTTCACTCTCAAAAATGTCTCAGTTGGATGGAAAATGACCATCCCAAGTCCCAACTTCATCCAATCCCAATTCCTCTTCCCCAGAAGCAACTACTTGCCATTTGTTATGACTTCCTCTATTTGGCTACAATCGTCTAAAAATCATTATTATACCAGGTGC
Organism: Theropithecus gelada; assembly: GCF_003255815.1. NCBI lineage: Eukaryota > Metazoa > Chordata > Mammalia > Primates > Cercopithecidae > Theropithecus > Theropithecus gelada. The sequence goes on from NC_037670.1 coordinate 87,637,073, forward strand.
ATCAGTTGAAAATTGCATTTGGATGGCCAGGCATGGTGGCTTGCATCTGTAATCCCAGCACTTTGGGAGGCCGAGGCGGATGGATCACCTGAGGTCAGGAGTTCGAGACCAGCCTGGCCAACAGGTGAAACCCTGTCTCTACTAAAAATACAAAAAATTAGCTAGGTGTGGTGGCAGGCACCTGCAATCCCAGTTACTCAGGAGGCTGAGGCAGGAGAATCGCGTGAATCTGGGAGGCAGAGGCTGCAGTGAGCTGAGGTTGTGCCATTGCACTCCAGCCTGGACAACAAGAATGAAACTCCGTCTCAAAAAAAAAATAATAATAACTAAATGCATTTGGATACTAATTTAGAGACCAAGGGGGAATATCATTGACTTAAAGAGAAAGGAGTTCCCGAGAGGTAAGTTTCATGAAGATTTATTTATCTGAAAATAAATTGTCCTACCTCTAAATTTTGTTAGAATTTTATACCCAACCAAATTCTCAGCAAAGTGAGGGGATAGGAAAACTTGTGTCCTTGTTAAGACATGATACCTACACCTCCCTTCACAGTAGGATTTTCTACCCAAGCTGTCAGATTTAGCGGGGAATGTTCAGCTGTGAAGAGCTACCTAGCCCACCAGAATGCCTTCCCAGGTCAATGGCATCCAATACCTTGTCAAAAAAGGGGTATAAAGGCCATTTACACCCATCTGGATTGCTCTGGCAGGCCATATGTGCTCCGGAGCGTCACAGAGGGTTAGCCAAGGTCTTGCCAAGGTTTCCTCATAGATGGACTTCTTTTTCTGCCCAGTTCTTCTCTTCCTTATCTTTCTTCCTCAGGTGTTGATCTTCAATAAACATCTTGTACTCCAAACTGCATCTCAGCATCTGCTTCCAGAAAGACCAACCTGTACCAAATGAGCAACACAGTTCAAAATTCAAAAGGTGCAAAAAAAAACACCAACACGGCACATGTATACATATGCAACAAGCCTGCACATTGTGTACATGTACCCTAGAACTTAAAGAATAACATATATATATGTAGTGAAACCTCTCCCTCTCTCCATTCAATTCTAATTACCAATTCCCCTGGCCAAAGTCAACCCATGTGGCCAGGTTCTTGTGCATATTTCCAGAAATTTTCTATGGGCATATAAGAAATTGTGTGTGTATGTAATTTATAAGAAAATATGACTCTCTCCTCCTGCCACCCAAGATGCCGAAAGGAAAGAAGGCCAAGGGGAAGAAGGCAGCTCCCGCCCCCGCTGTCATGAAGCAGCAGGAGGTTAAGAAAGTGGTGAGTCTCCTGTTTGAGAAAAGGCCTAAGAATTTTGGCATTGGACAGGACATCCAGCCCAAAAGAGACCTCACCTGCTTCATGAAGTGGTCCCACTATATCAGGTTGCAGCGGCAGAGAGTCATCCTCTATAAGCGGCTGAAAGTGCCTCCTGCAATTAACCAGTTCACCCAGGCCCTGCACCGCCAAACAGCTGCTCAGCTGCTTAAACTGGCCCACAACTACAGACCAGAGACAAAGCAAGAGAAGAAGCAGAGGCTGTTGGTCCAGGCTGCGAAGAAAGCTGCCAGCAAAGGGGACATCTCCACTAAGAGACCACTTGTCCTTCAAGCAGGAGTTTACACCGTCGCCATCTTGGTGGAGAACAAGAAGGCTCAGCTGGTGGTGACTGCACACGATGTGGACCCCGTCGAGTTGGTTGTCTTCTTGCCTGCCTTGTGTCATAAAATGGGGGTCTCTTCCCCTGCATTATCAAGAGGAAGGCAAGACTGAGACATATAGTCCACAGGAAGACCTGGACCACTGTCGCCTTCACACAGGTGAACTCGGAAGACAAAGGAGCTTTGGCTAAGCTGGTGAAAGCTATCAGGACCAACTACAACAACAGATACGATGAGATCTGCCATCACTGGGGAGGCAATGTCTGGGTCCCAAGTCTATGGCTCACATTGCCAAGCTTGAAAAGGCAAAGGTTAAAGAGCTTGCCGGCCAGGCACGGTGGCTTACGCCTGTGATTCCAGCACTTTGGGAGGCCAAGGTGGGCAGATCACCAGGTCAGGAGATCCAGACCATCCGGGCTAACACGTGAAACCGCATCTCTACTAAAAATACAAAAAATTAGCCGGGTGTGGTGGTGGGTGCCTGTAGTCCCAGCTACTCCGGAGGCTGAGGAAGGAGAATGGCGTGAACCCGGGAGGCGGAGCTTGCAGTGAGCCAAGATTGCACTACTGCACTCCAGCCTGGGTGACAGAGTGAGACCCTCTCTCAAAAAAAAAAAAAAAAAAAAGAACTTGCCACTAAACTGAGTTAAATGTACACTGTTGAGTTTTCTGTACATAAAAATAATTAAAATAATACAAATTTTCCTTCAAAAAAAAGAAAGTATGTAATTATTTTATTATCCAAATGGTAGCATACCCTATGACTACTCTATACCTTAATTTTTTTTTCCGTTAAGATATATCTTGGAGGCCAGGAGCGGTGGCTCACACTTGTAATCCCAGCACTGTGGGAGGCCAAGGTGGGCAGATCACCTGAGGTCAGGAATTTGAACCAGCCTGGCCAACATGGCGAAACCCCATCTCTACTAAAAATACAAAAATTAGCCAGACGTGGTGGCTCACACTTGTAATCCCAGCTATTCTGGAGGCTGAGGTAGGAGAATCACTTGAACCTGGGACGAGGAGGTTGCAATGAGCCGAGATCACGCCACTGCACTCCAGCCTGGGAGACAGAGTGAGATTCCATAAAAAAAAAAAAAAAGTATATATATATATATATATATGGGAGGTTTCACATTAGTACATAAAATGTATCATCAATAACGCAACCTATGGGATACAACAAAAGCTTTCCTAAGAGGAAACTTTATAACAACACACACCTACAACAAAAAAGAAGAAAGACTGTAAAATTTGTGACAGTGAAAAAAAAATGTTTTTAAGGGGAAGACCCTAAATAAACCACCTAACATTACACCACAAGGAACTAGAAGAAGAACAAAACACAAATTTTTGTTTTCTTTGAGACATGGTTTCACTCTGTCACCCAAGCTGGTGTGCGATAGTGCAATTGGCTCACTGCAGCCTCTACCTTCCGGGTTCAAGCGATCCTCCTACTTCAGTCTCCCAAATAGCTAAGACCACAGGTGTGTGCCACCATGTCCAGCTAACTTTTTATTTTTTGTAAAGACAGGATCTTGCTGTGTTCCCCAGGCTGATGTTGAACTCCTGGGCTCAAGAGATCTTCCCACTTCAGCCTCCCAAAGCACTAGGAATACAGGTGTGAGCCAGTGTGCCTGGCCTAAACACGAAATTAAACAGAGAGAAGAAAATAATGAAAAACAGAACAGAAATAAATCAAATTAAGCACAGAAAAGCCATAGAAAGAATTGACAAAGCTAAAAGTTTTTTTGAAAAAATAAACAAAATTGACAAACCCTTAGCTAATTTAACTAAGGGAAAAGAAAGAAGACTCAAATAAATAAATCAAAAATGAAAGTGAAGAAATTGCAATAGATGACTCAGAAATAAAAAGGATTATAAGAGACTATTTTGAACAATTATTTGCCCACAAACTGAATAACCAGAGGAAATAAAGTCTTAGAAACATACAACCTACGAAGACTGACTCAGGAAGAAACAGAAAACCTGGACAGACCAATAATAAAGAGAGAGATTGAAGAAGTAATCAGAAACCTCCCAACAAAGAAAAGCCAGGATCTGATGGCTTCACAGCTGAATTCTACCAAACATTCTAAGAAGAATTAATACCAGTACTTCTTAAACTCTTCTGAAAAATAGAAACCAAAGAAATATTTGCAAACTCATTTTATGAGGCCTGCATCACCTTGATACTTATGCCAGACAAAGATATCACAAGAAAATAAAACTACAGACCAATTTGTCTGATGAAAATTCATGCAAAAATTCTCAATAAAATATTAGCAAACCCAATCCAACAACACATCAAAACAATTATACATCATGATCAAGTAGGATTTATCCCTGGCATGCATGGCTGGTTCAACATATGCAAATCAATCAATGTTATACATAACATTCACAGAATGAAAGACAATCACATGATCATTTCAAATGGTACAGAAAAAGCATTGGACAAAGGCCAACATCCTTTCTTGATAAAAGTTCTCAACAGTTTGGGTATAGAAAAAAGCTTTCAACATAATAAAGGCAACTTACCAAAAATTCACAGCTAACATTATAATCAATGGGGAATAATGAAATCTTTACCACTAAGACCTGCTACAAGGCAAGGATGCCCACTCCCCTTGCCTTATAAAAAAATCCTAAAATTCAAATAGAACCATAAAAGACCCCAGACATCCAAAACAATTCTGAAGAGGAAAAACACAGTTGGGGGCATCACACTCCTGACTTAAAACTATATTGCAAAGCTATAGTAATCAAAACAGTAGGGTACTGGCATAAAAGCAGACACATATAGTAGGAGAACAGAATGGAGAGCCCAGAAATAAATCTAAACATATACAGTCAACTAATTTCTAACAAGGACACCAACAAGGCACAATGGAGAGAAGATAGTTGCTTCACTGAATGATGCCTGGGAAAACTAGAGTTCTACATGCAAAAGAACAAAATTAGACCCATATCCATCATACACCATACACCAAAATCAACTCAAAATGGGTAAATGACATAAATATAGGATCAGAAAGTATAAAACTCCTGGGAGAGAACATAGGGGGAAATCTCCTGGATATTGGCCTCAGCAATAGCTTTTTGTATAGCATACCAAAATCTCAGACCTAAAAAGTAAAACTAAATAAATGGTATTCTTCCATTTGTTTGTGTCCTCTTTTATTTCACTGAGCAGTGGTTTGTAGTTCTCCTTGAAGAGGTCCTTTACATCCCTTGTAAGTTGGATTCCTAGGTATTTTATTCTCTTTGAAGCAACTATGAATGGAAGTTCATTCATGATTTGGCTCTCTGTTTGTCTGTTACTGGTGTATAAGAATGCTTGTGATTTTTGCACATTAATTTTGTATCCTGAGACTTTGCTGAAGTTGCTTATCAGCTTAAGGAGATTTTGGGCTGAGATGATGGTGTTTTCTAAATATACAATCATATCATCTGCAAACAGGGACAATTTGACTTCTTCTTTTCCTAACTGAATACCTTTTATTTCTTTCTCTTGCCTGATTGCCCTGGCAGCCAGAACTTCCAACACTATGTTGAATAGGAGTGGTGAGAGAGGGCATCCCTGTCTTGTGCCAGTTTTCAAAGGGAATCCTTCCAGTTTTTGCCCATTCAGTATGATATTGGCTGTGGGTTTGTCATAAATAGCTCTTATTATTTTGAGATACATTCCATCAATACCGAATTTATTGAGAGTTTTTAGCATGAAGGGCTGTTGAATTTTGTCAAAGGTCTTTTCTGCATCTATTGAGATAATCATGTGGTTTTTGTCTTTGGTTCTGTTTATATGCTGGATTACATTTATTGATTTGCATATGTTGAACCAGCCTTGCATCCCAGGGATGAAGCCCACTTGATCATGGTGGATAAGCTTTTTGATGTGCTGCTGGATTCGGTTTGCCAGTATTTTATTGAGGATTTTTGCATCGATGTTCATCAGGGATATTGGTCTAAAATTCTCTTTTGTTGTTGTGTCTCTGCCAGGTGAACATACCATGCTCATGGATAGGAAGAATCAATATCGTGAAAATGGCCATACTGCCCAAGGTAATTTATAGATTCAATGCCATTCCCATCAAGCTACCAATGACTTTCTTCACAGAATTGGAAAAAACTGCTTTAAAGTTCATATGAAACCAAAAAAGAGCCCGCATTGCCAAGACAATCTTAAATCAAAAGAACAAAGCTGGAGGCATCACACTACCTGACTTCAAACTATACTACAAGGCTACAATAACCAAAACAGCATGGTACTGGTACCAAAACAGAGATACAGACCAATGGAACAGAACAGAGTCCTCAGAAATAATACCACACATCTACAGCCATCTGATCTTTGACAAACCTGAGAAAAACAAGAAATGGGGAAAAGGTTCCCTATTCAATAAATGGTGCTGGGAAAATTGGCTAGCCATAAGTAGAAAGCTGAAACTGGATCCTTTCCTTACACCTTATACGAAAATTAATTTAAGATGGATTAGAGACTTAAATGTTAGACCTAATACCATAAAAACCCTAGAAGAAAACCTAGGTAATACCAGTCAGGACATAGGCACGGGCAAGGACTTCATGTCTAAAACACCAAAAGCAACGGCAACAAGAGCCAAAATTGACAAATGGGATCTAATTAAACTAAAGAGCTTCTGCACAGCAAAAGAAACTACCATCAGAGTGAACAGGCAACCTACAGAATGGGAGACAATTTTTACAATCTATTCATCTGACAAAGGGCTAATATCCAGAACCTACAAAGAACTTAAACAAATTTACAAAAAAACAAACAACCCCATCAAAAAGTGGGCAAGGGATATGAACAGACATTTCTCAAAAGAAGATATGCATACAGCCAACAGACACATGAAAAAATGCTCGTCATCACTGGCCATCAGAGAAATGCAAATCAAAACCACAATGAGATACCATCTCACACCAGTTAGAATGGCAATCATTAAAAAGTTAGGAAACAACAGGTGCTGGAGAGGATGTGGAGAAATAGGAACACTTTTAAACTGTTGGTGGGATTGTAAACTAGTTCGACCATTATGGAAAACAGTATGGCGATTCCTCAAGGATCTAGAACTAGAAGTACCATATGACCCAGCCATCCCATTACTGGGTATATACCCAAAGGATTATAAATTATGCTGCTGCTATAAAGACACATGCACACATATATTCACTGCAGCACTATTCACAATAGCAAAGACTTGGAATCAACCCAGATGTCCATCAGTGACAGACTGGATTAAGAAAATGTGGCACATATACACCATGGAATACTATGCAGCCATAAAAAAGGATGAGTTTGTGTCCTTTGTAGGGACATGGATGCAGCTGGAAACCATCATTCTCAGCAAACTATCGCAAGAACAGAAAACCAAATACCACATGTTCTCACTCATAGGTGGGAACTGAACAGTGAGATCACTTGGACTCGGAAAGGGGAACATCACACCAGGGTCTATTATGGGGAGGAAGGGGGGGAGGGATTGCATTGGGAGTTATACCTGATGTAAATGAAGAGTTGATGGGTGCTGACGAGTTGATGGGTGCAGCACACCAACATGGCACATGTATACATATGTAACAAACCTGTATGTTATGCACATGTACCCTAGAACTTAAAGTATAATAATAAAAAAAAAAGAAAGAAAATGAGTGACTCTACACCACAGGATCATTTCCAATATTGAAGAAATAAGATTGAAGAAAAAAAGTTATTGGAAAGAACATTTTAAAAAACTGAGGAATAAATAATTTTGAAAATTTTGCTTCAAAAAAATAAAAATAAAAGGTATTATATCAAACTATTTAAAAAATTTTTAAAAAATGAAACAGCAGCCTATGGACTGGGAAAAAGTATTTGCAAACCATATATCTGATAAGGGGTTAATAATCAAAACTCATAAAAAACTCATACAACTAAATAGGGGGGGAAACAAATAACCTGATTGTAAACTGGGCAAAAGAGGTGAATAGCCATTTCTCTAAAGGAGAAATAAGAATTGCCAATAGGTATATGAAAAGGTGCTCAATATCATTAATTATCAGGGAACTGCAAATGAAAACCACTGTGAGATACCACCTCACACCTGTTAGGATGGCTATTATCAAAAAGTTAAAAGATAACAAATGTTTGCAAGGGTGTGGAGAAAAGAAAATTTTTGTACACTGTTGGGGGATTGCAGATTGGTGCAGCCATTATGGAAAAGAGTACAGAGGTTTCTAAATAAATTAAAAATATAACTACCACATGAGCCCACAATCCCTCTTCTGGGCATATGATACACCTCAAAGAAATAAAATTGCCACCTCATAAAGATGTCTACACTCCCGTGTTTAGTGCAGCATTAGAATAGCCAAGCTACGGAAACAACCTAAGTCTCTGTGAACAGTCAAATGGATAAAGAAACTGTGGTACACATATACAGTGGAATATTATTCTACCCTAAAATGGAATAAGATCTTGCCATTTATCACACATGGATGAACCTGGAGGACGTTATACAAAGTGAAGTAAGCCAGACACAAAAAGAAAACTATGGCATGACCCTGATCTCACTTACATGTAGAATAAAAAAATAAGTTAAATATATAGAGATAGGGAACAAAACAGTGGTTAACAGAGACGGGGTGGGGAGGACATGGGGAGACATAGGTCCAAAGGCACAAAATGGCAGATATGTGGGGCAAACAAATTTAGAGATCTCATGTACAACATGAGGACTATAGGTAACAAAATTGTACTGGGTATGAGATTCATGCTAAGACTGTAGATTTTAGCTGCTCTTGTCAAAAAAACAAAAGAAAATGGGTAACTCTGAAATGATGGATGTGTTAATTGGCTTCACTATAAGAACTTCTTTATTTTGTATATATATAACCAGAATAACATCATGTTATATGTCTTACACATGCACAATACAATTTTTTAAGTATCTTTATTTTTAATTGGTATTCCATTACATAGACGTAACGTAATTTATTTGGTGGACATTTAAGTTATATCAAAGCTTTTCCTGTTACACACAATGCTGAACTAAATAATCTGTGTGTGTTCCCGCATGTTCTCACTCATAGGTGGGAATTGAACAATGAGAACACTTGGACACTGGAAGGGGAACATCATACACAGGGGCCTGTGGTGGGGTGAGGGCAAGGGGGAGGGATAGCATTAGGAAATATACCTAATGTAAATGACGAGTTAATGGGTGAAGCACACCAACATGGCACATGTATACATATGTAACAAACCTGCACGTTGTGCACATGTACCCTAGAACGTAAAGTATAATAATAATAAAAATCTGTGTGTGTTCAAGCCCTGTGAGCGTGTGTGTAAAAGAAAAATTCCTAGAAGGGTAATTTATAGGTCAAAATGCTATACAGTCGTAACTTTGATAGATATTGGTAAATTGCCCTCCATCTACACTGTACTGATTCACACTCCCTTGGAAAACATATGAGAGCCTATTTCTCCATACCCTTCCTTTATGTGTATAACTGAATTAAGAAAGTACCATATTAAATATAAACAAAAACTAGCCAAGTGCAGTGGCTCACACCTATAATCCCAATGCTTTGGGAGGCCAAAGCAGGAGAATTGCTTGAGGCCAAGAGTTCAAGACTAGCCTGAGCAATATAGTTAGACTCCATCTCTAAAAAAAATTTTTTTAATGAGCCAGGAGTTATGGTGTGCACCTTTAGACCTAGCTACTCAGGAGGCTGAGGCAGGAGGATTGCTTGTGCCCAGAAGTTCAAGGCTGCAGTGAGCTCTGATCATACCACTGCACTCCAGCATGGACAACAGAATGAGACTCTGTCTCTATATAATAAGAATAATATCATAAAGATATAAATTTAAATATAACTTTAAGTGTTTTAAAATTAAAATATAAATTTAAAGTGTTGGGATAAAATTTAAAGTGTTGGGATAAAAAATATATAGTATTCTAATACTTTCTTTCCATGCCCTATTAAGTCATCTTGTGTCATCTTGGTTATGTCTCACCTTGCTTTGGAAGCCAATGGTTTACTAAACTGAAGAGTTTTCTGGAATCAGGGATCAGGCCTGAACAGTAGTTGTTCAAGTAACACTTATGAAATGAACAAAGTAATGGCAAAAAAAGAAAGAAACCAGGTAGCCATAAATGCAAATATATAGTACGCCTCATTGTAATGTACATATTTTATTACCAATATGTGTAAGAGTTGTGTCCATATGTATAGTTTATATTAGTAAAGCGATATGTGTGTGACTAAAACACACACACACACACACACATATGCAGGACCTAATGCACAAATTCTTTTACTGAGTATATAATCAAAACATTTTAAACATCTCTTTGCCCACATCAATAAATTTCTATCAATCTTGCTTCCTGGGAGTCAAAATCTGTGATGTGCCTCTTTAGATTAAATAGATTTTTATAAAACCTCTCCACCTATTCTGCCAAAAACTACTCCCATCTTCAGCATATTCCACTGAAATACACATCACTTTGCCATCCACACTTGACATATGTCCAGTTCATTTTTGATCAGCAAAGATTTCTTAAGCTTCTACTATGTATGCTACCTTGGGGATTCATCTGCATAATAAAAACCTTGGTGTTCATAACCCCTTATCTTAACCCAGACACTAATAATTCCAGGTCTTTAGATAAACTCTTTCAACCAACTGCCAATCAATAAATACCACTCCCTGGAGTTGTCCCGCCTTTCTGGGCCAAACCAGGGTACGTCTTGCATGTACTGATTGATGTATTATGTCTCCCTAAAACATGTAAAACTGAACTGTAGCCTAACCACTTTGGGCACGCATTCTCAGGACCTCCTGTGTCACAGGCCTGCCCTTAACCTTGGCAAAATAAACTCCTAAGTTGATTGAGACCTGGCTCAAATATTTGGTTTACAGCTTCAATGCTGGCAAACTGACCATATTCAGTACCTCCCTATCGTTTTTCTATCTTGACATTTGATTACATGATTATTACATGTAAAGTGATTATGCTTGAATTTTCGTCAATTATAAAATATATGGCCATTCTCCCATCTGCTTTTCTTTTTCTCTTCCATCTCTATTCACTTTGTCACGTAAAAGGATTGATCTTGCAAAAAGATGTACGTGGCTAATATTGTGAGATATTAATTTACATATTTAGCCCTCCCAGTATTTCTCCTTTGCTCTTTCCTATGCTGCATGCCTCAGGGGAGGTATGTGGTAAGGTGCAAAGTAAAGAACTAACTTTCTAGCCCTGTTTCCTAAACTATATGCCTCAGAGCAAGGATAGCATTTTTCTGTTTGTATGTTTGTTTGTTTTTTAAGAAGAAGCAGCAGAATGTCTGAAAAGAGGAGGATGGAGCAAAGCATCCCTTCAAGCTGAGAGGAGCAGAAAGAAACTCGTGGATCCTGAAGCAGTGGGAACCAGGGCACTGGAGTGAGGCCACAGCCAGTTGGGTTTCCTGTGCATCATAGAGTGAAGACATACAAATACAGAAAATTGACATCACAGTGAAAATTGCCAACTTGACTACCAGAATGGTCCTTCTGGTCACTGCACAACACCCTCCACCATCTCCATGAAACCCTGATGAGGGAGGATATACCCAAGTTACTGATGTAAAATCCTCCCACGGCCTGCAGGCTGACAGCTCAGAAACAAAATTAAATTTATATATAAAAAAAGATACAGTTTGGTTTTGAGCTCCTGAATGTTGTATCCTAAAAGATACACCTCCTACAATAGAAATAACTGAGTTGCTCTGGACACAGAAAGTCAAGATTGTGTCTTGGTGCTATTATTTTCCTCCATGGCACAAGAGACAATGTGGATAGTCCTGATGTGGAATTAAGCAATGAACAATGATGCTTGCATTTTCCATATCAGGCAATCGAAAATCATTCCCTTCTCACTTTACCCATGACCTGCATCGGATAAGATGCTTTTGTTATAGCTTTGCATATGAGTCAGATTTGCTGACAATAATGTTGATAATTTGGCTAGCTACTCTTAAATTTGCCATTTTCCTCATTGGAGCACCTATTCACCAAAGGCCATTAGTTTAATAATTAGTGGCCGGTTCTCGACCCTGATGTGGCCATTCATTTATCTTTTAGAATAGTTTAAATGTTTTGAGATAAATGGTTTTCTTTTCCTTTTCTGACATCTGATCTTTATCTTTCTTGCAGAGAATTGCCTTTCCAAAAAGACAAATCACCCGAACATCTGTCAGAAGAATAGCACTTTTTGGTTGTTATTGTTTTGCTTTCTTTTATTTTGGACATCAGGCGCTTGCAGACAGTTGGGTTACTTGTACTCCTGAATTCAGGGCATGCTATCATGCCCCTCTCATTTTATATTCTTCCCTTTATCACTGACTACCACTTCCACTCCCTCTTTCCCCCAAAGGCTCTAAATAGATTCGATATAAGTCTTCGAATATGCATGCATCCTAAATCTGTGTGTGTTTAATTCAACTCAGTGATACAGTGCTTTAGATCGCATTCTGTTTCTTACTGTTTCAGTCAACATTGTTTTCTATCTATCCATGGTGCAATATGCACAGTTAGGAAAACAGAAACCAAACTAGGCATTTCAGCAGAGAGAATTTAATACAGAAAATTGGTTATACAGATGTTAGAGGCCTAAAAGAAAAGCAAAAAGAGGACATAGGAAACCAGAAATAATAATGACAGTAAGCAGATAATACCCGTACAGCTGGGGAAGCAGAGGAAAAACTAGAAATTAGCAAATCCTAGAAGCTCAGAGAAGATGCACGGAGCTTAGATTCAGACCTCTTGGGGTATAGGATCTCAAACGTAGAGCAAGACTCCAGGAGCCTGAGAAGAGAACAGCTGCTGGGAGCACGAGTGTTAAGCAGAGATTCTGGACACTTAACAGTGCTGAGGTGACAGAGGGGTTCAGGCACAGCCAGAGGGACTTTGATGAACATCCTGACCCTTTAGTTGAGATCCTTTTGTAAAAGGCCATGTCCTAGAAGTGGGGCAAAACTGAAAAAAACCCACCCTAAAGCCTAAAATGAAGCCTCAACAGAATCAAAGCAATGTGCTGGTGATTTAACTGCTGCCAAAACAAAACTCAACACTTCTTAGAGAATCATAGCATAATCCAAAGCTTCTACAGTCTATATCAATAATATTTGCAGTACAATTTTTAAAAACTTCTAGACATGCAAAGAAGAAAAACATGTCTGATAAGAGATAAAGCAATCACTGAAGCAGACCCAGGAACAATCCATATATCAGGTATTAAAATAACTGTGATTAATAGCTTTTAAATAAATTAGACTCCTAATTCCAGCTCTGACATGTGAAGAGAGTAAAAGATGTCATTCCTGTTCTTACAATAACAGAAAAAAAAGCTGAAAAAATAGAAAATTAATGACTTTTCTTGGACCCATTAGACAATTGAGGCGACAGGGAAAACCACCATCCTGAAATCTAAAGAGACATTTGAATACAAACACACACACACACAACTAAGGTTATGCTTACCTGGAGCAGAAGCCACTGGAGCTGTAAACAGGTAGTAACACACCAGTAGTAATTTTGACAAACTGTTGAGAGCTGAGTGTAGATTAGCATAAGAGTGAAAAATTCCTGGGGGCTACAGTCTGAGATATAACCTTTTGTAGATTTTACCTTCTCAAACCCAACCAAGTTCTTATGGTCCACAGTCAAGAAAGATCCCCTTGTGACTCTAGCAGGAGAAGGGGAATTATAACCATTTATAACCATACGCCCAATCCTTGTCTAGCATTTCTGTCTCACCTACTCGGGGGAGGAGAGTGATGGCTAAGTAATACTCCTGAAGGACATTGTCCAGGAACACAGGCCCACTATAAAAATGAAATTCAATTATAATATTATTGATAACTTCCCCTCCCCTACACCATACCACCACATCAACAGCCTCCAGTATAATAACAATGAATTATATCTGAAAGAGCTGCAAGGTGCAGATTCTATTTAAGAAGGCATTGTGGCCGGGTGTGGTGGCTCACACCTGTAATCCCAGCACTTTGGGAGGCCGAGGCAGTCACATCACTTTAGCCCAGGAGTTCAAGACCAGCCTGGGCAACATAACGAAACCCCATCTCCATTAAAAGTACAAAAATTAGCCAAGCATGGTGGCACATGCCTGTAGTCCCAGCTAGTGGGGAGGCTGAGGTGGTAAGATCCCTTGAACCTAGGAGGTTGAGGCTGCAGTGATCTGAGATTGCACCACTGCACTCCAGCCTTGGCAACAGAGTGAGATGTTGTCAAAAAAAAAAAAAAAAAAAAGAGGGAGTTCTTAGAGAAGGCCAAAGACAACAGAGGAGAAATCATGGACACTGGAGTAATTTGAAGCCTCTGGCATGTACAGCTACAGAAGCATTAAATACACTCCAACTGTTAGCCAGATTAACATAAAACTTCACAATAAAGAACTATTTAACCTCAATTCCTATTATCCAACCTAACATAGCTAACTTTAAACAAAAACTTACAAGACATGTTGAAAGAAAGAAAAAAAAACACAGTCTGAAAAGACAAAACAAGCATCAGAACCAGACACAGATATGGCACAGACTTTGGAATTATCATATAGGGAATTTTAAATAACTATGATTAATGTGTCAAGGGCTCTAATGAAAAAAGTAGACAACATGAAAAGCAGATGTAAGCAGAGATATAATTTAATGTAAGTAGAGGGAGAGAAACTCTAAGAAAGAATCAAAAAAGAAATGCTAGCAAAAGAAAAAAAACACTGTAACAGAAATGAAGAATGATCTTGATGGGCTCACTAGTACACTGGAGATGAATAAGGAAGAACCAGTGAGTTTGAAGATAGGTCAACAAAAACTTCCCAAACTGAAATGCAAAGAGAAAAAAGAATAGGAAAAAAAAAAAAGAAAAAAAGAATAGAACATCGAAAAACATGGGATAATTGCAAAAGGTGAAATACATGCATAATTGAATAACAGAAGAAAAAAGAGAGAATGGAGCAGAAGAAATATTTGAAATAATCATAGTCAAGAACTTTCCAAAATGAATGACAGACACCAAACCACAGATCCAGGAAGTTCAGAGAACATCAAGCAGTACCCAAAAAGTCTACACCTAGGCATCGCATACTCAAACTGCCAAAAACCAAACACTTGAAAAGAGCCAGGGAAGACAAATAAATTTTTAATGGGTAGAACGAATAAAAACATGGAGTATTTTGAAACATAATTTAAATCTATAAAAAATCAAATTATAAACTGCAAAATATGAAATCTGAAATTTAAAATACTTTGGAAGGAGCTTAACAGCTGACTAAACTCAGCAGAAGACAGCATGGGTAAAATTCAAGCAGATCAATAGACAGTATTGAAACAAGAGCAGAGATGACAAATAACAAAAATAGAACAGAGCAGAAGAGAACTGTGAGACACAATCAGAAGATCTCCAAAGGGTAGGAGAGAATTTGATAAAGCCAGTACTTAAAGAAATCCTGGCTGAGAACAATCCAAAACTGATTAACTACATCAATCTAGAGAGTCAAGAAGTTCGAAGAACCCTAAGCAGAAAAAATAAAAACAGACCTACACCTATACACATTATAATCAAAGTGGAGAAAAACAAAGTTGTAGAGGAAATCTTAAAAGTAGGTTGGGCAGGGTGGCTCACGTCTATAATCCCAGCACTTTGGGAGGCTGAGGCAGGTGGATCACCTGAGGTCAGGAGTTCAAGAGCAGCCTGGCCAACATGGCAAAACCCTGTCTCTACTAAAAACACAAAAATTAGCTAGGCATGGTGGTGTGCTCCTGTAATCCCAGCTACACTGGAGGTTGAGACAGGAAAATTGCTTGAACCTGGGAGACAGGGGTTACAGTGAGCTGAGATCGTGCCATTACATTCCAGCCTGGGTCATAGAGCAAGAGTCTGCTAAAAATTACATGTTATTTTCAGTGGGAAAATGTAAATTACAGTTAACTTCTCAACAGAAACAATGGAAGCCAGAAGACAATGAAGAGATACCTTAATGTGTAGAAAGAAACAGTCAACCTATACAGTGAAAACATCTTTCAAAAATCAAGGCAGTCTCCACTCCTGTAATCCCAGCACTTTGGGAGGTAAAGGCTGGTGGATGGCTTGAGCCCAAGAGTTTGAATGCAGCCTGGCCAACATGGTGAAACCTCATTTCTACAAAAAATACAAAAATTAGCCGGGCATGGCAGCACACACCTGTAGTCACAGCTACTCAGAGGAGGAGGAAAGAAGAGGAAGAAGAAAGCGGCAAAGTAAATAAGTTGTCAGACATTCTCAGACAGACAAAGGCTTAAAGAGCTCTTCAGCAGTGTGCTTAGTCTACGAGGAATACTAAATTCTTCAGGCTAAAAGATCATGTTAGATTGAAGCATGGAAATGCAAGAGGGAGTACATGCCAGAAAAGGAAAGTATGTGAGTAAATTTAAGATTATTGATCATTTAGAGAAACAATAATAGCAATGTCATGTGAGCTGTATAACAGAAGTCAAATCAATGAAAACCATAGCAAACAAGATGAGGTTGAGGGCAAATGGAATTAAACTTTTGCAAATTTTCTGCATTGTTCAGGATGCAGGAAAAGCACTAATTACTAATGCAAACAAACTGTAATAAAGATATGTTTTGTAATTTATTTTGCAGCCCTAACAAAATGACACTGAAAGATATAATAAAAAGGTTAATGGAGGAGACAAATTGAATAACACAATCTAGATTAATACAAACGGCAGCAAAACAGGCATGAAGGAATACAGAAGAGATGAGCTAGAAAATTAAGAGCAAGATAATAGACCTAAAAGTATCACTTTGACTTTTGAGTGGAATACAGGCTGTAGATGGCAAAACAGGAAGCAAGGAGACTAGTTAGGAGACTTTAAAAATAACACAGAGAATAGATAATGGGAAGTTGGATCAGGTTGGCATTGTCAGAGGTTGTGTAAAATGGCCAGATTCTGAGTGTATTTTGAAGGTAGAACTAATAGGACATGCTATAAATTGGATGAGGGATATGAGAAAAAGAGAGGTGTTGAGGATGACTCCAAAATTTTCTACTTGAATAACTAAAAAAGATAGAATGTGAATCTAAAAGAAATTTAACGGAATGATCAAGAATAGAATCTATCCATGAGTGTGAACCAAATGGTGCTATTATGCTGTGGGCCATTATTTTGAAGGAAATCAAAGCTTTGTTAAACACAAAAACATATCAAAGATATTTGAAATTGATAGAATTTTTTTAACATTTTATAATATTAATAAATAAACCAAACCACAAAAAATAAAAATAAAAAAAGGAATTTCCAGCTTTCCCTATTCCCAAGACTCAACAAGAGCTGACTTGCTCAATCCAATGGCAAATACTCAACTCAATGCAACGGATTTATTAAGCACCTACAGTCGTGTTTCCAGAGTTACTTGCCTCACTGACATTAACTGCAAAGGTAAAACATCCAACCAGTTGTTCTTTTGGTGGACATTTAAGTGCCTGTTAGGTACCAAGCACTAATCATAGGCATTTGAAACCCAAAATGAATAGAAAAACACAGTTCCTGCTTTCTAGGTACTCCTGGATAAACTCCATATAAACTGGCCTGCAGCCAGGAGCAGTGGCTCACACTTGTAATTCCAGTATTGTGGGAGGCCAAGGTGGTACGATCTTGACTCACCGCGACCTCCACCTCCTGGGCCTCAGCCTCCCGAGTAGCTGGGATTACAGGCGTATGCCACCATGCCTGGCTAAAGTTTTTTGTAATTTTAGTAGAGATGGGGTTTCACCATGTTAACCAGACTGGTCTCGAACTTCTGACCTCAAGTGATCCACCCACCTCAGCCTCCCAAAGTGCTGGAATTACAGGCGTGAGCCACCACACCCGGCCAGTCTTAACATTTCAGAAGAAATCAAAAACAGGTTGGTCAGGCGTTGGAGCATAGAAAAAAAGGTTGCAGAAGCATCAATAGGGACCATGCAAGCTTCTTGGTGAAGGAGGAGCCTTAGCAATGACTTCAAATATTGCAATCCCATAAGAAGACCTGCACCATCGTAGCTAGAGACCATTAACTTCCCTAAAACCATTAACTCTTCACATCAGCCAACCCCCATGCCCTGGTTCCATACTCACAAAGCAACCTCTGACAATTATTTGGCTTCTCGTGGGGGTCTGTGTCCAGGGATGGAGTGCTCGAGAACAAAACAAACATTAAAAATTCTCATTTCCCATGGCAAAATGAAACAAAAATGGTAATATTATACATAAGTACTGGCCAGGTGCAGTGGCTCACATCTGTAATCCCAGCACTTTGGGAGGCTGAGGTGGGTGGATTACATTAGGTCAGGAGTTTGAGACCAGCCTGATCAACATGGTGAAACCCCGTCTCTACTAAAAATACAAAAATTAGTGGGGCATGATGGTGGGCACCTGTAATCCCAGCTACTCAGGAGGCTGAGGCAGGAGAACTACTTGGACCCAGGAGGCAGAGATTGCAGTGAGCTGAGAACATACCACTGCACTGTAGTCCAGAAGAGAGAGCAAACCCCATCTCAAATAACTAAATAAATAAACAGGCCTGCTCATGTCACAAGGGGGAAGACAAGAGGGAATATTTAACTTTCCAAAGAGAGGAAAGGAAAATCAGGATAGCAGAGTGGACAAGAGCACAGCTTTGATGCCCAGACAAACCTGGACCATTTTTCTCACATGTCACATGGTAATAATATCTATCTCACAGGGCTGTTATACAATTTAAAGCTACATATACTTACACATTTACAGACATATAATTGTATCACAGCACCTGGCATGGGTATACATTAAATCAACTATCATTATTGTTACAGTGTGTGAGTTATCTGTTTATTGGCTCTCAGCTCCAAATCAACTCTTCTTCACTCTGCTTTGTGAGACTCTGCAAATGTTTCTCTTTTCTCAGCTGGAAGAATTAAGCTTCACCAAAAGACAGCACTGGAGTGACCTTAAAAGGCAAAGTTAACAGGAAGACACCTCAGTTTCAGGTTCTCATCTTCTAATGTTTTTATTATTACTCTTATTATTATTATTATTATTATTATTATTAATTATTCAGCATGGGAGCCCAGTGGCCTCATGGTAGAGTTCCAGTTCTGCCCTCAGGCCACTCCCTCCACCAGGAGCCACATCCACCCACACCCTCCAGCAATGGCAGGCCACATCTACAGACCAGTTCTGCTCGGCTCACACCCTCCAACAACAGCGTACCACTTCTAGAGACCAGTGCCACCTGCACCCTGGCAAGTTTCTTCTCCATCTGAAGACTTGGAAGCCATGCTGTCTTCCAAGAAGTTTGCATCTCAGCCTTGATTGAAGCAGGGAGACCCTTCTGGTCCTAAGTTTCTTTATTGTTTACTCTACCTCCAGCCTACAAGTTATAGCTCCTTAAAGTCCTCTTTGGCTCCTCTGAGTAGTTAATCACTTTTCTCTAGTAAACAAGCCTTTACTTATTAAGTTTGTCCTATTCAAATATGGGGTTTCTGTCTCCTTACTGAACACAGATTGATACATAAGGTTTACCAAAGAGAATGAAACTTGGTATGAGTGAATAGCAGGTGGAAAGGTGTAGAGACAAGAAAAAGACTGTCAGGAAATTGCAAGTAGGTGGTTCCATAGAACTGGAGGGTGGACTGTGGGTGAGACAGGGCTGTTGAAGACAGATCTGATTCTGAAGGAATTTTTTAAAGTTATGAATTCAGCTTTCATCCTGTAAACAGGGATCCATGGTAGATTTCAAGCAAGATTCATGACAGATTCGCATTTTAGAAAAATCTCCCTGGTGGCAGTGTAAGAATAACAGCATGAGTATAAAACGTAGACATAGGCAGAGCAGTAAAAAATACTGACTGACATTTCTAGAACTCACGAACCCCTCCACTGCCTCTATTCCCAGGACACAGGAACATTATACTTCCCAGACTGTTAATGTTATGCATGGCCCCATAATTTCCTTTGGCTGCTGAATTATGAAGAAACTGTGTAATTATGTGAATTACTTATGAGTCAAAGCAGTTAAGAACTGGTGCTTCATTATCCATGCTCCCTTCTTCTGCTGATACAAACCCTGAAGCCTCATATTGAGAAGACAGAGTAAGGAGACGGTGGACTTCCCACCAACCTGGGCCCTGAATGACACAATGTGACAATACACAGCCCCTTGCTGTCTTGGTTTAAGGAGCATAAGGAGAAACAACCCATTGGGATTTTAGGCCACTTAGATTTGGGACTACATGTTCCTGCAGCATGAACTCGTCTATCCTGACTCCAGACAGAGACTTTCTTCTCTCTCTTTCCAGCCAGAATGATAGTTAAACATGGAGTTCGTGACACAGATGACAAACTCTTGGATGAATACACTGAAGTGTCCCTGAGGTTAATACAGAGTTCTGTCCCTCTCAATATGGAAACCAGTCTTGAAAGAGTAAACACCAACTTCTTGGCACTTCACAGCCTTGATTCAGTCATGGTTGTCATCATTTGCCATCACATCAGTTCACACAAAGATCAAATACTGGTGAGCCACACCAGCTTAAAATCATCTTCTATATATACATATACATATGTATGTTTTTTCTATATACTATTGTTATTAGGAGAAGAATTTCACAGACAGCTTTGACTTGAAGAGAGCAAAAAAATCATCCAAGCTGAGTACTGTCAAAAGAATTTCCCCTATAGCTCACAAACACTGTCCTTAGAGCACTGCTATTCAAATTGTGGTCTCTGTCCAGTAATAAATACAGATCCATGACACAATAAGTAAAGAAATTGAGCTGACTATTGGTGGCCGGGCACGGCAGCTCACGCTTACAATCCCAGCACTTTGGGAGGCCGAGGCAGGGGGATCACTTGAGGTCAAGAGTTTGAAACTAGCCTGACCAACATGGTGAAATCCTGTCTCTACTAAAAACACAAAAATTAGCTGGCCGTAGTGGTGGGCACCTGTAATCCCAGCTACTCAGGAGGCTGAGGCAGGAGAATCACTTGAACCAGGAGGGGGAAGTTGCAGTGAGCAGAGATCATGCCATTGCACTCCAGCCTGGGCAACAAGAGTGAAACTCTGTCACAAAAAACAAAACAAAAAAAACTGTTGACCATCATCTCTCCAAACTGTTTATGTTGTCCCACAGCTTTGGTGCCCTATTTTTTTGTTTTGTCTTGTTTTTACTCTTTTCTTTGTGTCTCAGTTTAGGTTGTTTGTTTGTTTATTTATTTATTTATTGTTTTGAGACAGGGTCTCACTCTGTCACAGTTTAGGTAATTTAAATCAACCTTTACATTCACTGCTTTGTTCTTCAGTTGTGTTTGACAGAGCAGGAACACCATCATTTCAGACAAACACCATCACTTTAAATCCTAGCTCCCTTTCTAGCCTCATGCATTTCAAGGAAATCACTTCCCTTCTAACTACTATCAACCAGAAAGAGCAAACAGTAAAACAGGGATAACACAGCTCACAGAGGAAAGTAGGGGAAAGTCTCTTGGGTAACTGCCAAACTTCACTCTCATACAATGGGCCCAGTAAAACAGTGGGCCTTAATAAGCACATTCCTTTCCCTTCAGGTGCACTAAGCTAGGGAAGCTAAACGCAAACTCAGGGGGTAGGCCTGCAGCTGCAAAAAAAAAAAAAAAAATGTGTGGAAACAAACTCACAACTCTCCCCCTCAAATAAACACAACAAAAAAAACACAAGAGTCCAAGCCTCCAATAAACTCTCCTACCCTAAATCCTTAAACACTCTTAGTCTGTAAAAAAAGTGCCTCCAAACTAACTCATCCAAAAGCCCCTCTCAAGTTCGTTTTCTCTAAAATAAACCTGTCCTTAACTGCCAAGCCACCTTTCGTGCTTCTTTCCTTTTTCTTTAATTCTTACAGGGTTGAGTCTACTGATAGGCCTGTCAAATGCATACTTCATCTCTGCTACCATCGCTTTTTTTTCTTCTGGCATTCCCGTTAGACTCTTCTTTACAGCTTCCATCTCTCAGTTGACATTCCCCATCTATTCATGTGTGTGGTCCACCTGAGTCTGGTTCTGTTGATTGATTTTTCTCCTGATAGTGTTTTTAGTTGCTCTTGTGTGTCCTGTGATCTTTGATTGAACGTTTGACATGTGTAAGACAGTAGAGACTGAAGCAAGAAGTATTTATACCTGGAAATGGGCATGCCTTTCCTTCTACTACCTGCTGGTGTGAGGGGTTGAGTTGATCTAGTGATGAGTTGAACTGGGTCTGGGTTTTGCTGTTGCCATTTTAGTTCAGTGCACCACTGGCTTCAAATCCCCCTAGTGCTACTGGGTCCCTGGTAAGGGCTGGGCTCACAATATTCATGCTCCACCCTCAGCTTTACACCTTCCCTGTGTGCCCATCCACATTTTTTGGCCGTCCCTTGCTGTAGACTGCTATTACTTGTTACCTGGTGCTTGCTGACCTAGTGTGGGGTCAGGGCCACTGACTGTCGTTTTGTTCCAGTCTCAGTATGAGGCAGGCCCAGTGTTCCAGGGCCCAGAGGATGAGGTTTTTTTATCCATCCTTTCTTCCCCAGGAGGAGGGGCACTCTAATGGACTGGGACAATTTCCTGCCCGCAATTGCAGTGGGGGTTTTTCTTTTCCTTCCCAGTGTGAACCCCAAAAATCTGAGACAGGTCTCAGTTAATTTAGAAAGTTTGTTTTGCCAGGGTTGAGGATGAGCGCCCATGACACTGCCTCAGGAAGTTCTGATGACATGTGCACAAGGTGGTAAGGTCAGCGCCTGGTTTTACACCTTTTAGGGAGACTTAAGACATCAATCAATATGTGTAAGAGGTACATTGGTTCAGTCTGGAAAGGTGAGACAACTCAAGGTGAAGATGGGACAACTCAAAGCAGGGAGGGTTCTTCCAGGTCATAGGTATATAAGAGACAAATGGTTGCATTCTTTTGAGTTTATGATTAGCCTCTCCAAATAAGGCAATCAGATATGCATTCATGTCAGTGAGCAGAGGGGTGACTTTGAACAGAATGGGAGGCAGGTTTGCCCTAAGCAGTTCCCAGCTTGACTTTTCCTTTTAGCTTAGTGATTCTGGGGCACCAAGATTTATTTTTCCTTTCACACCACCAACCTCAGTGGGATTTTCCTGCAGCCTGAGGCCAGCAGGGTTTGCTGCCCTTTCCCCAGAAGGTATGGCTTTTTTTTGTTGTTGTTCTGGAAGAAGAGTCTGGAAGACCTTTGTGCATTTCTTGCAGTGGCAGCTGCTCCCCTGCCCCAGGCTGGCACTGTTGTGGAAGGGTCTCTCTGGTCTCCCACTCTGTGCCCAATACATTCATGTCTGAGAAAGGCTCAGTGGCCATCTATAGAGAAGCACCTGCAAGCGAGTGTGAACTCCGCTGTCCAAAAATCCCAGGAGGTCCACACTTCCATGCTGACTCACACACAGCCTTCAGTGATTCTTTAAAGGCATCGACTGAGCCAGTCTTCCCCACCTGTGTGGCAGGGCTGTCTCCTTCTCATGTTTGGCCACAGGGAGCCGTGTTCACACCTCCTCTCCTCAGAGGCTCCTGCCTTCCTTCAGCCTCAGGCTGAGTGTTTGCCCTGTGTCTTCAGCTTCTGATAGGTTCAGGGAAAGGTATGATCTTGTAGATTATCCGCTGTTTTACTGTTACTAGAGGAGTGAGGCCCATTCTGATTTTCTACTCCTAGGTGACAACTGCAAGCCAGAGCAATGTTTGCAAACATCAGTCAGATCACATCTCCTCATTGCTGAAAACCATGCTGAATACGATCAGAATGAAATCTCCATTTGGTGCAGAGAAGCTTTCAAGCTCCACACGGCCTGGTCCTGGTGTCCTTTCAACCTCAGCCCTCCTGACTCTCCAGGGCCCACTGTCCCAGACCATATGAAGCTTATTCTCAGAGAAGTCCTCCACTTCTCATTCCTGCCCTGAGGGCTTTGGCTGGCTTTTCCCTCTGCCAGGAATGCTATTTCCTCCTTTCTCACTCAGGTCAGGGGGGATGTTCCTTATCCTGGAATCCTCAGTTTGAACATTACCCTCTCTGAGAGCCCTCCCCTCTTTCTAAAGTTTCCCCTCTCCCTGATCCCATAAAAGTTCAAACATCTTACCATATTACATATGATTTTGGAAACTTTCCAAAATTTATTTTTGGAATAAAGGAGATGGATGAGGACAAGGTTTCTCCCAGCCATATTTATTCGGTCCTCAATATTTTGCTCAAATTATCCAGGTTGGTAGTTCTCAGTCTTAGCTGAGACAACAACGTCCACCTGCCGAGGGTGAAGGCCCACGATAGGCTGTTCTGGGCACCTGGAGGCAAATGGGGTCAGGGACCAGACGTCTTTATAGGATCAGCCTCCTGGGATCATTCAGGGACCACGAAGATATCATTTTCTGTAGGAAGCAAGACATCTGGTGACTGCTGTATTCTACTTCAATCCTCACTCACTCTCACCAGTGAAGCTGCCTTAGGAACAACACCAGCCAAGCAAGGAGGGTGTTTGGTTTGGGGAAAAAATGATCTATTGATCCAAAGCAATCTCTGTGCTAGTGGAGACCCTGTCTCAAGAGGAGGGATGGCAGACTCCACAGTTCCCAGCTATCAATATAGGAGGGGGCTTCGTTTTCCTGGGTCACTGAAAAAGAACAGGAGAACTCTGGCGCCTTGGTCCTGGAGAAGACCCGGGGGAACGTCCCTCTCAGAAACACTCTGGGCAAAGGTTGTGGAGTTGTTTTTATCTATAAATGTCCATATCTGATAGTTCAGGATTTCTTGCTTTTTAGGGTTTCACTGAAGTTTTAGGTGACTAAGAATAAAAATTCTAGTTAATACATACTTCTGTATACAAAATATGCTAGAAAGGGTTATGTTATAGGTGAAAAAAAGAATAATTTTGTCTAATTCAGAAGTTATCTAAAAGTTAGTTCAAATTACAGTTTTGAAAAGGTTATGAAACAATGTAGTAAGGAATCATTAAGTAAGGGAGAAAGATGCGAAAAAAGTTTAAATAATAAAACATTCTTCAAAACCTGATAGAGAATTGGAGATATTTGGCTAATTAACACTTTCATTGTTAAAGCCAAATCTTGATTAAAGTAAAATAAAAGTATTGTAAAGAAATGAATCAGCAGTTTGACAATTCTTTTTTAAATATAGTTAAGCATGAAGCTGAATTGAGTGTGGAGCCAAATTTCACATCCATGCTTGCATTGCTTCGTGCTGTTTACCACTTTGCTTGGATAGTGCTGGAGTACTTGTTGGTCATGTGCCTAAAGTGAATTTCTTGATTGCACAGAATTTATAATAATATTGATGAACTTGAGGATATTAAATTGTGTATCAGGAATAAAATATGTAATATGTGGGTTTTGGGGGTAGGTAACACTCCTCCAAGGTATACCGAGTAGGAAAATTTAGGGTTGGTCTCCTGTTTTTTGTTTCTGCTTCTAGTTTTCATTCATTTGCGTTTATTCTCCTCTAGCTTTGTATGTATGTATATGTGTATGCATATATGTATAACCAATTTTTTTTTTAGTTCCTAGTGGAAGGCTTTTACTTGGTTCTGTGAATAGTTATTTTGTTTCCTATGCATTTCTAGCAAATCATTATTTGTTCCATTTATCTGGAATTTCTATGCTGCCTTTGTTGGGCCACAGGAGTTAATGGAGCACACCAGCTTCCTATCCTTAAACTAATTTTTTGGATTCTAGGCTCCCTGATACTTTAAGTGTGTTGAGTATACTCTAATAAATAGAATTTGAGTCACATTTCTCTCTCTCTCTGCCTAATTTCTCCAAAATTTGTAAACTATTTGTGAATATCTTAATTCATGGCAACATGTTTGTTTGCATACAGTCAAGCGGGGTCAACTAGGGCTGGTCAGGGAGAGAGAACCCAGAAACGTGGCATGCTGGCAAAAGGGTAAGAATTTCTTACCAGCCAGTCACTGGCCTCTTTCTCTCTGTACAAACTGGTTAAACAAATAGTAAAAGTCACTGTTTATCTTCTCTGTAAAGTTTTAATTAATATAAAAGAGCTTTAATTAATTGGTTTAATAATAATAAGAGCTTAAAACAAATATTTTGTCAGAAAAGTGAAAAATGTAATGCCTTTTATTTAGTTCACGTGACTTGAGTAATCTTTGGGAAATAAAGACAGTTTTAAAGATTACTGGTAAAATACAAATGTCTTCAAAATGTAAACATGTGGCCTAAGTTATGTTCAAATATCAGGTTTGCTAAATGCTTTAAGGTCATAAACTGCTTCTTTAGCTTTTGAAAATTATTTAACTTGTCTGCTTTCCTCCAGGTGAGGCCTGAGGACATGTGGAGTTGGCCACACCCCTAGCTAATGCTGGAAATAGTCAACCCTTATCAGAACATAAGTTACCAGGTTTCACATTAAAATTAAAATTGCTGAGAGTCACCATTATAACACGTAATTAAGACTACTAGAAACAGTTTTACATGCAAGGTGTGTAAGAACATTAGAATTTTTTGTAAAAGATTATAGAAGTTTTTTGCTTCTTTAAAATTTCTGAGTTATAATTTTGGCAAAATAAATAATTTATGGTAATCTGGAATTCCAAAATTAAACTTCAGTTTTAAAATTTTCTTTCCTAATGCCTAGTTTTTTGAATGGATCAGGGGGGCCCTTGAAACATCTGGAAAAGAAGTAAACAAGATTATTTGACATGGTTAGGCATATGGGATTGCCAAAATTATGTTCAATCTTCTTTAGGTTATATTTTTGTGAATAATACTAATATATATTCCAAAATTATATGGGATTTCTAAAATTCTAATGTGTAAGTATATGCTACCAATTATAATTATGGTTATTGTGTTAAGTTACTGTAAACCACAGAAATAACTAAATTTCCTAATATAAAGGAAATTTGTTCTACCCAAGTAGAACAAAAAAAATTAAATACCAAGAAAAGTCAGATTTTCATGTTAAACCAGCTGATACTGAAATTGTTTAGATATACAATTTGAATAAATTCACAGCTTAAGTCAAATTACCTTTGATAACTCATCGGTTATCAGTGCTATGCACCTAATTTAGAAAAACAACTGGTATTCAAGAGGATATACATCTGATGTTAATAAGCATGGACTCATGGAGAACCAGGATGACCACCTTGTCCTTTTTGAGTCCTTAAAGCTTTTATTATTAAAAGTTCTGCATTCCATGACTCATCATGGAAAAGATAAAACAATCCAAAGTGAATACATTCATGTAGTAACTTATAAATTACTAAAATAGTTTATAACCAATGTTTGGCTCTATATTCGTGGGAAAACTATTAAAGCTTCAGGTACATTTGGTCACCTGGTGGGCCATTTGAACATTTTATAAAGGGATTTCACTCAATTGTTATTTTCAGTGCATGTTTTCTGGTTGTATAAAAGTTTTCCTGGACAGGCAAGGTGGCTCACACCTGTAATCCCAGCACTTTGGGAGGCTGAGGATCACCTGAGGTCAGGAGTTCGAGACCAGCCTGGCCAACATGGCGAAATCCTGCCTCTACTAAAAGTACAAAAAGTTAGCCGGGCATGGTGGTGGGTGCCTGTAGTCCCAGCTACTCAGGAGGATGAGGCAGGAGAATCACTTGAACCTAGGAGGCAGGGGTTGCAGTGAGCTGAGATCACACCATTGCACTCCAGCCTGGGTGACACAGCAAGACTCTGTTTCAAAAAAAAAAAAAAAAAAAAAAGCTTTCCCATGCCAGAGGGCTAATGTTTTCACAGCAGATTATTATGCTACAGTGTAGTTTCATCTGGTAAAGAAAACTTTTTATGGTTTGGATCTTCTGAGAACGTCAAAGAAAAACTGTCCTTGCCATCCACACTATTACAAAACTTCAGGACCTTGAACTTTGGATTCATAATCTCACAACTGAGAAGCGTCCCTCATCACTCTTGGAACTGTACACCCGTTGAAATCCTTAAGGTAAAACTAGCCAGGAAAGTTTCTCCCCAGAAGAAGATGGCATCCTTGATGTGAACTGCTTTTTCCACGTTCACAGATTAAGACTTCTATTATCATGAAACTCTTTTCTTTGAATATTTTTTCTTGCTTACGCCTCTATAAACAATAGAAGTGAAAAGGGAGTCAGTCTGTTATGTGCACTTACTGGGTATAGTTTTATTTGTGAGGAAGTTTACAGCCAGCCCTATACATGGAAAAACTTATACTTTGATAGATAAAAGATGAAGGCCTAATGTAGATACAAAACTTTAATGGTACATACATTGCCTCATATTCAGTTATAAACAAAACATTGATTCATTCCTTTTAACCCACATCATGGGTTAAAAAGAACACTGCCAGGAGGTCTTCACTCTTCTAGAAGGGCATCGTTTGTTAGGTCCTTTTTCCATGGTTTAAAGTAAAAGAAGCAATGATTAGAAATGTATCCCTCATGATAGACTCTATAGCAAATTATACAGTAAAGGACACAGCAAACTTTAAATTCTCTTGTGAAAGTTATAATAGAATTGGCTGAACAAGAAGTATCTGTTCCGCTGCTGGCACTTGTGGCCTATGGAAAAATACATCAGGTGAAAATTATGGAAATTCAGTGGCAGGGGATTAACAAAGAGACTACTTATTAAGTGAGTAGACTCTTTATCTAGCTCATTCTTTGCTCTATTTGATTTTAGGAGGTTTGACTTATGGAGACCCTCGGTAAGGACCATACTCCAAACTCTTCGTACTGTCCTCCCAATAGTCATGAGAATAGTCTCCCTGGTGCACTGGATTCTCTCGAAGTTTTTATTGCTTGCATGCAGACATCTCTAGAACGTCATATGGTCTCTCTTCAACCAGAATGACAAGAGCTGAAAGAAATGTGCAACCTTGAGGACACCGCAACCTATCAATGAAGTGCTGAGACCGGAAACCCAAAATGATGGTAACTGAGAGTGGCGCTAAGGCCCTAAGTTTTGGCCACACTCTCACCTAAGAGAGAACCTGACCAAAAAGGGGGAATATTTTTAAACAAAATTCTGGGATGCCATTGTTTTAGACTAAGATCATGCACTAGGCCCCAGCAGACCAAACCAAGCCAAAAGGGAGTTATCTGTGCTAAGAGTTTAAGGAAACACATAGATTCTAGAACAGACCAGGTTTTGTTTTTTCTCCTGCAATAACAAACATTCCTGACAACATAGATATCCATCCCCTGAAGTTCCCATTACATCTTTTAACCAAATTCATTTCCTCTCGCCTAGAGACCATCAAGCTTCAGATAGTTACGCAACAAAGGTTCCAGCCAGTTCTAGGTGAAGACACCACCCCTGGCCATCAAGGAGCTACTCTGCCTCCACTAGACAGAGCAGGGCGAGAGTTCTGTGATCGCCAACAGGTAGGGACTATGCCCCAAGCCAGCATGAAGCAGTAACAGAAGAAAGACCATTGGTCCTTCTGCCTCCCACAAAGATTTA
Source organism: Theropithecus gelada (assembly GCF_003255815.1). Taxonomy (NCBI): domain Eukaryota; kingdom Metazoa; phylum Chordata; class Mammalia; order Primates; family Cercopithecidae; genus Theropithecus; species Theropithecus gelada. Next base: position 87,666,259 of record NC_037670.1, read on the forward strand.
TGGGAATCACATCTCTCAGGGGGAAAATGAGGCAGGAAAATAGGGACTGGAGGCAGGGAACATAAGGCTGATTCACACTTCAGCTACAACAGCAAATATCCTCTCCATAGGGTGTACACCAAGTAAATGACTTTGTAACTTTAATTCATCCTCTTCATTACATAAAGCATATACCATGTAACCAATGGAATCCTCTAAAGGATATTTAAACTCCCAAAAATTCTGTAACGGGGCCCTTGAGCCCCCATCCTTGGGCCCTCGCCCAGACTGTAGAATGTACTTTCATTTTCAATAAATCCCTTCATTCCTTCCTGGCTTTGTTTGTCCATTTTGTCCAATTCTTTGTTCAAGACGCCAAGAACCTAGACACCCTCCGCCAGTGACACTACCTGGAGCTTCCTTCTGCACTTCTTCTTCCTCCTCTACTCAAAGACAGTCACATGGGTCTGCTGGTCCTCAGGGCAGGTGCTGAGCACATGTGTGCTGGACATGCTGGATGCTGGGCAGACGGGTTGGGGGTCTGTGGGCAGGACCCTCCCCAATGCCCCTTCTCCACTTTCCACTTTGTCCCCCTCTTCCCTTCGAAGGGCCCTGAAGAGCACTGGGGCTGTCGGACCCATCTGTGGAAGCCCCAACTCCTACCTCCTTAGAGAGCAGCAGGGACCCCTCACTCTCGAGTGCCCCTCCAAGGCTGGCAAGGCAACAAGCCCAGGAGACAACAGAATCAGTGCTCCTGGCCCAGAGAGGATATGGGCAGAGGGCATGGGAAGATCCCCTGGCCCGGAGCCAGAAACAAGAGTTCAGCCAGGTGTGGGACGGGTCCAGCCCCGGCATGGAGCGGACAGCCTGGAGGGCAGAGGGGGCCCCGGGCCCAGGGCCTTCTCACCCACTGTGGAGACAGGCCCCCATGTGAGGTGGCAAGTGGGCTGGGTGACAGTGAAGGCCTCTTCCGTCTGAGATATGAATCAGGGCTGCCGAACCAGGAGTGACCTGAGGCTCCCCCAGTCCAAAAACCTCCCCAACCCCAGACTGCACATAGCACTCCCTCTGGGATCAGCAGCCTGCAGGGGTGTCCCCAGTCACAGACCAGGGGGCCACACAGGGACCCCGAGGACGCCAGAGGCCCAGGCCTGTGGGGCTCATCCCTAAGGGGCCCCAGTGGGCTCGGTGAAGATGCTGACCATGTCTGTTTCTTTTATTCTCAGCCAAACTGGAGCGAGGGTCCTCAAGGGCATCCCCTGGCATTGGGCCATCTGTGAGGGAGACAGACCGGCCCTCCCCGGCCTAGCAGCTCAGCTCCAGGAGCCCATGTCATCAGCCCTCCTGGGACAGAAGCCTTGTCCTGTCCGGCCTGTATTGTACCAAATGTCTCAGTCACAAAGTTTTCCTATTTCTGTCCTGGAGAAATGGAGCTTTACTGGTTTGAAGGTCTTAGGGCCCATGTAGAGTGAAGCCTCCCAGAGGGCACACAAAAAATGGTTGCATTTAACATGGAGACCACATTAAGTCTGGAAGCTGGGACATTCTCTGGTGCCCCTTAGTGTTTCCATGTAAAGGAAGTCAAATAACTTGCCATAGAGGTTTGCAACAGAGGCACCTGAACATGGAGCGGGAGGGCTATTTAACTCTCAGAGGCTGACTGAAGATGAGGCCAAGCAGGAGAGTCCTGACTCACTGAGGGCAGGGGAAATGTGTGGGGGCAGGTAGGAGAGCACTTCATAGACATACACCATGGCCTTGTGACCTGTCACAGAACCATGCACTTAACTAGCTGTGCACATTTTCTCTCCACTCCATTTGCTACTCTCCAATCATGCAGGGAGCTTGCTACAAAATGCACATTGCTATACCACAGCCCAGGTCTTGCAATCCAAGTCTGGCAAGGATTCCTGCACATCAATGGCCTCGGTGACTTTCATGCACACCCAAGTCTGAAGGTCCATGGCTCTCCTGACTCCTGGATGTCATCACGTGACCATGAAAAAAGGAACAAGGGTCAGCAGCAGCAGGCCAGTCACAGAAAGGGAAGAAATGTGAGTGCATGGCCTTCTCGACACCCAAACCAGTCTTTGGGCACAAATTGAGACTGCAGCTCTGGCCACTGACTCAGACCAGGGACATCCCCATCCAGGCTGGTCTGCACTGGCTCTTCTCCCTCCTGCCACCCTCTCTCTGACTGCTTGTGTCAATAAAAGGAGAAGCAGCCAGTTTTCAGAATAAAGTGTAGCTTAATTATGACATAGGAAAGACTGCAAGCCACTAGGGGAGGAGGAGGAGTTAAAAGGCTCCTGAAAATGAGAGGGGAAAGGAAGGGGCAAACATCTTGGTAAATAAAGTCTCCAACCATAGCACAGTCACTGGAATTTTTTTCTTAATTTTTATTTTCAAACTTACAGTAAACAAAGCAGTCAAACTGTCAAAAGAACAGCAATGTTACACAATGAAAAGCATACACACCAAGCCAAAATACAACAGCTCTCGGGTCTATATGCTGCAGTGGTGCTGGCACAAGAGGGAACACCCAGGAAGGTTCCAGTGCCTGCCAGGGAGCCCAGCCCCACGGAGGGCCCCGGGGCTGAAGGGAGGCCACTCACATTCCCAACACATCACCCACCTCAAAGCATTCCCTTCAGGCATCTGAAGCAGGAAAGCCCATTTGACTTCCTGTGAAGCGCTGAAAGGACAGCCAGCATCTCAGACATGCAGGTGATTTTTAATACACCGGTGGGAATGTGTTGGGGGGTCACCCAGGGGGTCCCTAAGTGGTCAGATACACTTTGTCACAATTTACACCTACATGAGGTGATTACTGGGCAACAGGAAAACAGGTTTCCTGAATTTCATAGCCAGATAGGGAGCTAAAAGGAGAGATTTCCTGAACCTAGAAACGGCAATGTCACAGTGAATAGGGGATTAACTTGGATACAAAAGTTTAGAATAATGCCCACCAGGAATGCATGTAGCTCCATCTCTCTTCCCAGTTCCAGTGTTCTCAGAGCAACAGCCACCCTTGAATCCATAAGGAGACAGGAAGGGGCCCAGGGGGACGTGGGGAGGCAAGGTTTGGCCAAACCACAGCAGCTACCAGAAAGGCCCAAGGCCCTCACACCTGCCTTCCACACTCTTCAGAGGACACCCCTGTAAACCGGGGTGACCCGAGGTGGCAAGCCTTCAAGAAAGGCGCTACCCGGCTTCCAATCCTGCAGGCCAACTTCAGTCAACTCTCTTTTTCATTAGATTTGTTCCTGATTAAAAGAGAGCTCTTGCCCCCAAAAGAGATCTTTACAGCACTGTCACACAAACAGCAGAACTTGGTTATGTAGAGCCTCCTCTGAAAATCTGGGCCCATCCTATTTCTCTGATAATTCTTGTTTTAAAGCATGCTTCCTCTTGAATTCTTTAAATGCAGAAAAACAACAGAAAATGAACTGATGTCATGAGTACCCTAAGGCTTCTGCCGCTCGCGATGGTTCTGCCGGGTATGATCGTCGTGTCCTGTGTTCTGGTGTTCTCTCCACTGAGCAGTGAGTTCTGTCACTGCCCCCTCCCCAGCCTAACCAGCTAAAGAGCTGGACATGGTACCCACCAGCTTCCCTGTGCCTGTGAGCTAAGAATAATTTTCACATTGTTAAATAGTTTTTAAAAATCGAAGTTTCTTGACACTGAACATTATATGCAATTCAGATTTCTGTGTCTAAGAGTTGTACCAGACACAGCCATACTTCTGTAGTTTATGGCAGAGACCATACAGCCCCCAGAGCTGACAGTGTTCGCTACCTGGCTGTCTATGAAAACATCTGCCCACCCCCGAAACAGGGGATCCCATTCTCTGCAGGACTGAAAAGCCCTCAGTTCAGATGCAGACAGGGCTCCCAGACAAGCACAGCTTGAGACACGGTTGTTTCATAAATTATATTAAGTATTTTTCCTCCTCCTTGTCCCTACTTTGCAATTTCACAGTGGACTAATGGACAAACCACCATGTTTGAATTTGAATACATAGATACATGCAAGGTATCTTACAAAGAACAACGCACATCCTTCTGCTTCCTCTTTCGGCTCTGCTGACAAGTTTGGTCATGATGTCATTGTACCCCCACTATGCCTGAAAGTACACCAAATGTAAAGCAGAGGCAGACACCACAAGACGCAGGCTCCACCCGAGGCCACTCCAGCTTTGCAACCAACACACTGGCCACCAGGCAGCAGCAGCCAGGCAGTGGGACAGAAAGCCGAGAAGGAAAATACGACAGGAGGATCGCTCAGACACCAGCAACGCTGCATTTTCTCCAGACTGAGATGACAGAGACACGTTGTGAGTTGCAGCCCGACTCCTTCGCTGCGCCCACTGCCAGCCACCAGCAGACACCAAGGTGGCCAGAGGGGAGCCAGGTGCACAGGGCAGAGGAAACATAAGCAGCACCGATTTAAAAGCAAGACTCGCTCTCAGGACTAAAGGAGAAGCTATCTAAATTTCACTATCAACAGTAATTCACTCACTTTGCTAGTGTTACATGTATGAAGTTCACCTCTGTGGAAAAAGAGAGGAAAGGGGCAGTGATGAGAAAATGCCTTTTTAGGCCGGGAGCGATGGCTCACACTTGTAATCCCAGCACTTTGGGAGGCCGAGGTGCACCTGAGGTCAGGAGCTCAAGACCAGCCTGGCCAATGTGGTGAAACACCGTCTCTACTAAAAATACAAAAATTGGCCAGGTACTTGTGATCCCAGCTACTCAGGAGGCTGAGGCAGGAGAGAATCACTTGAACCCAGGAGGCAGAGGTTACACTGAGCCGAGATCGTGCCACTGCACTCCAGCCTGGGCAACAAGAATGAAACTCTATCTCAAAAAACAAAAAAAGAAAGAAAGAAAATGCCTGTTTCTAGAAATCTGTGAGAAGCTTCCACCTGCAGCTTGATGCTAAGTTACCTGCAGAGCAGACACACTTGGAAACCCAATGTAGTGTCCTCAGTTGCAGAGCTCTGGGGGCTGCTTCACAGCCGCTGAGAAAACCGAGGCGAAGAGTTCCATACTCTCCGTATTTAACACTAAAAGCCATGAACAAGGTCCTCTGTCCCGCACACTGCATCTCTGTCTTCAACTTACTTCTTAAGGAACCCATAATCTTACAGCACACAGGGGCCTTTCCATACCCAGTGCTAGGGAATGCCAGGCAGAGGTCACTCCACGCTGTGAGGCTCCCATCGCCCACACCCACTCCTCCGCCATATTATGAGGAGCACAGAAGATGTCCTGGTGATGGGTGCACATTGCTCCTCCCACCTAGAGCACAACCCTCACCTGATCCATCTTCAGTGCAGTTCCTGGAGCCTCCCCATCCATGTGGTCTATCCTGACCCCATGGGTCCCAGGTGCACAGGGGCCACATCTGCATGGGAGACAATGTCACCAGGCCAGGAGGTGTGGGGTGGATGGGGGTATCACTTGGTGAGGCTTGCCAATGTGTTGCCTGAATTTTTTCTGACCAGCTGCAGATAAGTCTACTCTATTCCAGGAACTGTGATCGAACAGCAAGTACCTGCAGAGGCAGAGAGAGGGAGGATGCCCGCATCTAATTCCTAAGACGAGAAAGCCAGAACAACCTGCCCTACATAAGAGCACGCATGCTCTGCACTCTGCACAGGTCTGCCGGGCCTGATTTCATGGCCGGAAGGTTTTGGCTTTTCAGTCCCCAAGGAGGAACAAGTGTGTAGCTGGCTGGTGGCACTGGCCCTGCCCATCACCACAGCTTGACCACCACCCCCACCTGCCACGACGTCACCCATTGCCTCACCCGACCTCACACAGCCTCTCCCCCACCCGTGACAGCCCTGCCCTTGTGTGGGGCCTGCTGTTGTCAAGGATCACGGGGGTCCAGTCCACATCCACCTTGTTGCCCTGAAGGCTGTCCAGTATACCACAGAGCCTTCCAGATGAAACCTCTCAAGAGGGCGTCCATGTTGCTCTGAATGTGAAGTGCAAAGGCCTCAGGGAGTTCCTGACAGCTGGGGTCCCCTTGATCCCTGGAGGGTCAACGGGTTTCTGTGCCATGAAAGAATGAAACTGGGAAAGAAGAGAGGAGCTGATAAAAAAACTGATGTGTCCAGGTCATGTGGTTAAAAACACAACTGCCCGGGTGTTCTCTGCATTAAGGGAACACCGCCAGAGAGGGCCTTCAGTCAGGCACCTTCTCTCCCTCCTGCGAGCTCGTCAGGGCTGGCATCCTATCCAGAGCAGGCCCTCATACTTCAGCAAATGAAGGTCAACACCTTCGAGCAGTTCTACGCTCACATGTGGGTTGGTCTCAGCTATACCAGAGGGGAAGCAGCACTGCCACCACGGGGCCTCCCCTGCCCCAGGGCCTTCCTCCCACCCCACAGGACACACCCTTTGCTGTCCAGCAAGTCTTTGATGCTGGCCTTGGTGATAATGGCATCGTCACACTTGAACCACTGGTCTTTGTGCTGCGGGATAAAGCTGGTGTGGTGGCCGCTCTCCAAGGTCCTTTGATGGTTAATGTCAGCAAATAAGGAAAACGTAGTGCAGGAGAAAGGAGAGGGAGCGCAGCGGACTCACTGCTGTCACTCACCACCTCCAGAAACCAGGCAGCCTGGGAGAGGGAGCGCAGCGGACTCAATGCTGTCACTCATCACTGTCAGCAACCAGGCAGCCCGGGCAGGGAGGGGAGGCCTGTCAATCTCCAGGGACTCAGGCTGATGTACAGAAGGCTACAGGGATAAGGAGAGCCTGGTCACCCCACTTGGCTCTCACCCAGGTCCAGCTGCTACCTGGAACCGTATCTAGTGGGAGTGGTGACTGCAGTCAGCAGCGGGGATCCTGGAACATCCCAGCCTTTCATTCTTTCTACAACCCCAAGGCAAGAAGAATGGACACTGAGCTTTCCAGATGGAACCTCCCTTCTCCCATAGGCCAGGAGTTGAGATGGGCTCCTCCAATAGGAGGGAGCATCTGTGGCCCCGCATGGAGCAGCCTCTCCTAGCAGAGCCACGGGCAGCCAGGCGGGAAGCTGGTCAGTGGCAGGAGCTCTGCTGGGTGCCCTGCAGGGCAGACAGGGGCCCATCGCTGGCTCTCCGCCAGAGGCCCCTGACACCCACACCGCTGAGCACCTCTTACTTGTTGTTATTGAGACTGTCCATGGGCTGCTGGGACTGTCCATTCATCCTGCTCTCTTTGCTATTACAAACGACAGCAGAATTCAGCATCATTCAAAATCATCAGACACAGAGACACAAGGCTCTCGTGATACCAACACTTATCCAGGTCCGACCACGCAGACACTGTACTGGGGTGCACTTTATGTTTCAGGTAGAAATCAACCCACATTTTGTGAGGATACCAAGGCAGAGCACACCTGGGTCCCCGAGTCACCTGGCCTGGCCCCTGGCCCTCCCAGGGTGGGTCCTGAATGGGCTTGGTGATGGGAGTTGGATCTGGGACAAACGTGAGTTTGGTTTGTGACACAGAGATGGTGAGGGCACTCTTCCTCACACATGTAAAGGGTTTGTTTGAAAAGCGTAAGTCAAATCCATTCCACAACCTAGACAGCTGCTTCCTCAAAAGGGGCAAAGATTGCTGCTCATTATTTCATGACCAGCACTTCTCCTGGTGAGATGGGGGAGACACGGGTACTGGGAATAGGAAGTCCCAGGCGTTATTTACTGTGTTTTCCCATGGTTGTGGTAGGCTGAAAACACAAGATCTTTGTGACCCTGACCTTAGCAACAGTACTATCACCTCCCTCGGTACATGACATCATGGTCAGGCTGACAACACGGAGCTCTGACTCTGGTGATCTTGTTTTATTCAAGAGGTCATCTGTGTGCCACAAGACAGGTGGGACAGTCATGAGAAAGGACACCAGGAAGAGGCCGATAACTAACCAAAGGCAACATGCTTTCCACAGTGCTGGCACTGGGATGGTGGCCCTCTAAAAAACAACATCCTCCAAATCATAACATCCACGTCTCAACCCTCAGAACCTGAGACTGGGACCTCATTTGTGAAAACAGTCTTTGCAGCTGGAATCAAGGTAAGGATGTCGAGATGAGATACTCCTGGAATGATCTGCCTGGGCCGCAAATCCAATGACCACTGTTTCTGACAGAGAAGCAGAGGGAGATTGGACACACACTCAGAGGAGCCGGCCCTGTGACCAGGAAGCCAGGGAAGGGACATGGCCACAGAAGGTATATATAGAACCACTGGCAGCTGGAGGCAGTGAGGAATGGAATCCCCCTAGACCCTTTGTAGGAAGTGGGGCCCTGCCAACCCCTTGATTTCAGATTTCCGACCTCTAGAACTGTGAGAAAATTAATTTCTGTGGTTCTAAGCTTCCAAGTTTTTGGTTGTTTGTCACAGATCTGTAGGAAACTCATATGTGTCTCACACATTAGTGAACAGCATGGTATTCTGGAGGCTTAAATTCCAAGGGCCCCACGATATTACAGATCTGAAAAGGAAAATGCAATCTACAACTACAAAAGCAACGATGTCTGTCTGCACTTCAACACCTGTTCCACCAATTGAAGTGCTGACTTCTCGCTGTGATGCCACCTGACTTTGCCAGTTTGAAAGTGGATCAAAAATTGTTAGAAAAACATTCAAAGCAAAATCAGTATATCTGGCAAAAACAACTCATTAAAGTGTGTCTTATCTTAAGATCAGGATAAATAGGTTTTTGGAAGGTGGAGTTTATATTAATATCAACAGTCATCTTATCACAGGAGCTCCGAGCGGGGTTCCTGTCCTGACCACAGCCCCTCCAGACACAGAACAGGCCAACACCCCCGCCTAGACCTGGAGGCCATGAAAGGGGCCATGTCCAGCTCCAGGGGAAAGAACATGTATGTGGCGATCTTCCGTCACAGCTTGGCTGAGTGTTCACATCACTGCAGAAACAGGAAAAAGGCAGAGAAGAGGAAAGAAGAACAGAAATGTCACTGGAGGCTTCAGGGGCTTCCTTCAATAACATGTGTCTGTGTATCTCATTGTATTTTATGGAATTGCCTTTTAGCTACATCTAGAATTACAGATTCCATAACAATGATAACCCATACAAGTCCTCTTTTACAGGGTTCCAGTCAAGGCTTCAAATGATGGAATTGTTCCGTGATAACACCAAGGGTACAAAAAGTAATTTCACAGCAAACCCAGCAAAGCATAGACAAGCAAAGATCCACGACCCGTAGCAGAATAAATAAACAATTTGTTTCTTTCAGCAGACAGAAGACAGTCTTTTGCCTAGATCAGGAGTCACGCATTCCAGGCAGTGAGCTAGGAATGGGTGCTTTCCACATTTAAAGAGTTGTAAAATGAAACAAAGAACATGCAACAGAGATTGTGTGATCGCATGTGGCCCGTGGAGCCTGGTATCTTCACAGTCTGGGCCTTTAGAGAAAGAGCTTGCCAACTCCTGGACTGGATCTGAATGCTGAGGGCCTTCGTTCTAAAATAAAAGAACAACGTAAAATCTGAGGTGGGAGTAGCTGGAGGAATTTGGGTAGAAGTAATAAAAACGTCACAACCACTCCCTCACAACCACTCCCCTCCCCTAGAAGAGTAGCTCACATCCTACTTTCACTGTAAGACCACTGCTTTTGTTTACCACAGCACAGAGAGAAGGACAATTCACTCACACCCTCTTGTTTCCTCTGTGTTCTTGCTGACTTGCTGCAATTATAAAAAAATGTTGGCCAGGCGTGGTGGCTCACGCCTGTAATCCCAGCACTTTGGGAGGCCGAGGCGGGCAGATCACCGGAAGTCAGGAGTTCAAGACCAGCCTGGCCAACATGGCGAAACCCCATCTCTAATAAAACAAAAATTAGCCAGGCATGGTGGTGCACGTCTGCAATTCCAGCTACTCAGGAGGCTGAGGCAGAAAAATCGCTTGAACCCAGGAGGCAAAGGTTGCAGTGAGCCGGATCGCGCCACTGTACTCCAGCATGGGTGAAAGACTGAGACTGTGTCTCAAAAAACAACAACAACAAACAAACAAAAAAAAACTCTGCACATCAAACCAAACCAAGAGGCTGCAAGTTGTACTATGGGCTAAAAATCGAGTCTGCCACTAGAGTTGGCTTTCTGGAAAACCAACTGTTTTGAGATAGGAACAGGCTACGATGGGCAGTTTCTTCACGTTGAGCTGAGCCGTGGACTCCTGGTAGTTACGGCAATCACTGTGCTTGATCTTGGCACTGCTGCCCAAGTACTCTGGTCTGGTGAATCTACAAGGTGTTTTAAAAAGACAGGAGTGGTAAGGGAGATGTGAGAGACAGGAAAAAGTGAGGAAAGGGGTATTTTATCTCTTTCAATAGGTTGATTTTTCCTACCAAAAACACCCATATACAACTATGAATGGTTACAATTTCACAATGAAAAAAAGAGAAAATGTTTCCACCTTTGCTGCCTATCTCTTTAGAGAATATTGATCATAAATGTTTTGTTTCAGGGAAAGAGCTGGGGAAATGATAATAATGTTCTAAGTACCACATGACCCAGCAGTCAAATTTGAGCCAGAAAAATGAAAACTAATGTTCACACAAAAACTGTCCACAAATGTGTACCAGTGTTACTCATAATCATCACAGAACTGGAAACAACCTCATTTCTTCCCATGGATGAATAAAGAAACTGTGGAACATCTGTACCATGGAACACAAGTCAGCAGCGAAAAGGAAGAAACTACTAACCGCAGCCGCACCCTGGATGCATCCTCGGAGAGTTATTATGAGCAAGAAAAGCCAACCCAAAGGGCTCCCTGTTGTATGATTCAGTTGACATGACATTCTGGAAATGTCAGGTTTATGGAAATGGAGAAGGAGTCCCCGATGGCTGGGGTTACAGAGCGAGTGGTGAGGAAGGAGGTGATGAAGATGCTGGGTACTTTCTGCATGAATGTCTCTGTATCCTGGCTAGGGCGCCGCACCACAGCACTGCAGGATGTCACCATCAGGGAACCAGGACAAGGGGCAGCAGATTGCTTCTTACAACTGTATGTGAATCTATAATGATCTCAACATGAGCAGTTTAATGTAGAGAGACAAGAGGTCTGGGAAAGGTAATTTCCTGACGGTGCAGAGGCAAGAAGTAGGAGGGCTATGTTAGAAGTGCATCTGGCACAGGTGGCAGCTGCCACCAACAAAACCCACGGAACAGATGATTCAACAAAGCACACATCAAATTTTAAAGCTGAAACACTAGCAAAAATCTCAATCTTTTCACAGCCAGGTATGGAAAGCCTTTGTTTATGGTTTGGAAATTCTGCCATCTCACCTAGGGCAAGATGAAAAGACCCCCGGGCAAAGTGGCACCTGTTTCCTTGCTAGCTTTGGGATCTGTTCTCCACAAGACTCAAAAGGAGCCTTTGCTTGTAATACAAAGTGGGGAAAGGCGCACTCTCCGTCTCCTCCACCTTCCCAGGAGCCAGCACCATGCCAGGTCTCTCCTAACAACACAGGCTTCCTACACATTGTAGTTTGTGAAGTGCGGTTTCTCCTTCATGGCCCACTGTTTTAGCAATGCTTTTTTTTTTTTTTTTTTTTTTTTTTTTTTTTTTTTTTTTTT